>NC_053045.1:52883765-53186796 GCF_003473485.1 Medicago truncatula | reverse complement strand
AAAAGAAAAAAAGAAATCCTTCTGCTGCTTCTTGCATTGATAAAATTGTTTATAACTGAATCCATTTACACCAAATTGAGTTCTAGGCAGATGGCATTTCAACTATATTTTCTACTGCTGCAAGGAAATTCTCTTCCTCCCAAGGATTTGCCTTTAAAATATAGCAAGAAAGCTTCACAGACCTGTTGAGCATTTTCTACTGCTGCAGCTGCTGCAAGGAAGTTCTCTTCCTCCCAAGGATTTGCTAAATAAGGAATAAATTGAAGATATTCATATGCATGCTAGCTAAAATGCTAAATACATACCAGAGGTTTTTTTTATTCAATAGACCAAAGCTAAGAATGCACATGTAAAATGCTTTGAGTTAAAGGGTATCAACACCTATATACATAGCAAAAAATCAATACTTTCTTTTTTAAGATAGTAACAATATATCAAGAGGAGGGATATTTTTACTCCAAATCACATCCCTCCATTTAGTTTTAATCTAACCATCCTAATTGATTATTAAATCATCTCTAATGATCAAGTAGCACTAAATCATTGCCTCACCGTATGCGTAGAAAAAGTAGCGTCTTCTTCCTCCCATGCAGATCTTAGGAAACAATGATTTGAATATGAATTAATTAAATTCATTGATAAGTTTTTTGATAAATTTCACATCTTTGTTTTTATGCTGCAAAAATTATGAATTACAGTGTTTGCCACATTTATACCCAACCATCTCACCTCACCTCTCCAAACAGAATTTTGCACAATAATTTAAGTTTGAGAATTCTATTTATTCAAATTTGAGAATTCTATGTTATTCAAAGATAAGGAGGATAAAATTATTGGAATCTAAAAATAATGTCGAAAGTCGCTAGATTTTTATGGAGTTCAAATTCTTTGTGGGAATCAAAGGGCATAAAATAGAGATCCTGTAAACATAGAATTGAAATCCAAAGCCAATTTTGTTCATGACTATTGTTAATCTTTGAGAACATATGTGCAAGGATCGAGAAAAAAGACCCAAACAACGTATTCATTTTTCTTAGTGACGCGGCAACAAGGAAGTGATGTAGAGGATAATAGTGCGTGATCATGAAGATGATTTAATAATTAATTAAGAATCGTTGGATTAAAACAAAATAGAGGGATGTGATTTGGAGTAACTCTTGAGTCAAAATATCCTTCCTCATATATCAAACCCAAAATATAATCAACATCAACAAATCAATATCTATACAAATCAATATTCATCATCATCATCATCTATCAATGGACTACTTCCTATTCAACTGCAGTGGTTCAGCAAAGTATGTTATTCACTACATCAATTGCTAGCAATCAATTCACATATTGGTGTTTCTTCAAAAAAAAAAAATCACATATTGGTGTTTAAAAAAAAGACCATGTGTGGTTATAGTAAATCATGATTATAAAGTATCAATCATTTGATTTTATTTTTGAAGAAGATTATCACTCATCTTATTAACATGATTCCTACAAAGTAATGACCTGTTACAATACAGGATAGTAAAATCTGATACTCTGTTTGTTACCTCTAAAAACTTCCTCCGCTGCCAACCCGAGCCAAACTTATTCATCTAAGAATTCAAAGAATTTGAGTTGATTCAAATGAATCATAGCCAAACCGAAATTAAAAAAGTAGCATACAATAAAAAATAAAAGAAATTAATTACAATTGATTATAAAGAAAGGGTTGATAGGTTGATTACCATGAGAAAGGCATACATGCCAACAAATTCAAGTTGCTGCCAAGGATTGAGAAGATTCAAGTTATGGATTTGATGCGTGATTCTATTCTATTCTCACTCAGTTCACTCTCGCTCTCAACCTTGCGTTTTTTTGAGATGAATACAACAATCAAAATGAATGGATTCAATTTGCGGAAATCAATATTCAATATAAGAAATAGTAGCAAATTAGATAACAACACATAACTCATCAGATCACAAATAACCAAAAATCAAATTATAAATAAAATAAACTCAGCGATCTGAGAATAGTCATTAGGAGCCTTTTGAGTACACATATTGCATATAGTCCTGTGAAGAAAACAAACATAAATAAAATAAACTCAATTAAAACGAATTAAAACAAAGAAAAATCTCAAGAAAACGAAAAGAAAGAAAAAGTAGGTCAAAATCAGAGATGAAAAACTCACGTGTACAACATCACGTAATCTTCGAAATTTTGATGTTTTTTCCTTGCTTCTGAATCTGGTTGTTTGCCATTGAGGAAGAGATATGGGATTTGATTTTTCATATCTGATAGTTAAATTAGTGTGCTGCATTTTTTATAGATGAAATTGATTAGATTAAATAATTGCAAATGTAAATCAAGAAAAAATTAGGTTAAGTTGATGCGACGTAACAAAATTCATAAACAAGGATTTAAAAATATCAAAGTCGACTCAATAATTTAAACTAACGTCAAAATGAGTTGGAGTTTGCGGATTTAAACATAAACTTTACGATGTTTTCTATTTGAATATTTTTAATGTTTCAATTGGTTGAATGATTGTTCTTAGGTTTGATTTTTTTTTTTTTTATGTTTTTTTTTTTGGGATATAGGTCTCTTTCTATAAAATCCACATGTAGATATTTATCATTATTTTATTGTTTGAACATATTTACCAATTTAAATAGAAAGATAATTTTCCTTAAAATAAAAATATATGATAAAGAAGTTAAACAAAACTTATTAACGGTAATCTCAATTAAATCATATATAACATTTATCGTTTTAAAGTTAAGAAAATACCTTGAAATACATTCAAATTATTAAGATAATATATTAGTTAAAAATATATTAGTTCCTTGCAAAAAAGATAATATATTAGTTAAAAATATTTATAAATATAATTTATAACATATTAAACACATGTGTACTTTTATGTCATTTTATATTTTTTAGTCATTTCAAAAGCTAATTTTACCAAACATTTTAATTTCAATCAGTTAGCTTTTCAGCTATCAGCTAACTTATCAGCTATCAGCTAGCTTATAACTTAATTTTACCAAACAAACCCAAAGTAACATTACAATTTGAAGAGATATGGTTGTCTTAGAATAAGATAGACAAATGATACTTGTGACCCAGTTTTAAGATATAATCTCAATCCAAACACTATCTATATTTTGGATTGAGATTTACTTATGTGAAAAAACACACGGTTTTGACACAATTTTGAATTACAGTCGTTAATCATAGATTGGATGGTTCAGATTGATACCGTAATAAAGCTGATCTAAATAATCTCGGCCACACGTTTTAAATTAGACGGTTCTGATCTAAAATAGTGTGATAACCGTGTGGATTTCTACGGCATGAAATCATGTTCCCTATATTTCTGTGTCTATCTCTCACTAAATAACGTTCTCCATTTATTTTAAGTAAATGTAGATGGTCCTTACTCATCTCATGAAATACATTTGATCTACTAAAAAATAAAAGGCGAGACAAAACATCTCCAATAATACTACAACAAATATCTCATGATTTGTTGTCATTCTTCATTGAATCACATGAATAGATTTAACAATAATGGAATTTCTGGTATCTGTATTTTACTAAATCACATGGAATTTTACCTAACTCAACTATGAAATATTACGTGTGTGTTTGGTTCAGCTTTGGATATACAGTAGAAACTCTTTAAATTAATAAACTCTCTAAAATAATAAATTTGTCCGGTCCCGACTTGGGCCAGTGTAAAAAATTGAATAATTCGATAAAATAATAAGATAATAATTTTTTGGGAGATCCCTTTATAATTTTCGGTCCCAAGAAAATCATAAATTAATAATTCATAGAAACTGAAAAAAAAAAAAATATTACACTTTGTTGAAATATGATTCAATAGTTGTTTGTTTTCCTTTAAAGTTCAAGTCTGTTTGGAGCTCATCTCTAACTTTTCTTATTGCATCCAATAGCTGAGGTGTTGTATTTTTGTATTGTATCATAAAGTTGTGAAGAGTGTTCGACGCCATAAGTGCTTCCTTTCGCGTAACAGGTTCCAAAGACACCGTATCATCTTCGTCGTCATCCTCTGCATTGTTCTCAATGATAGTACGCACAATATCTTCTAAACTCTGAACCTCCGAACATGCTTCATTTTCACCTGGGTAGTTCATTAGATTGTCGATATCCATCTTATTACGATAGCCACATTGATTGATCATAGTCTGGAGGTCTTGAGTTTCTTCATCAAAAGTGGATTCATCCAAATTTCCTACAACGTCACTAGCTGAACGAATTTTACAGTGTCGGAAGCAATTCGCTATTGTTTCTTTTCGAACATCTATCGTCCAAGCTGGGATTGCCAAATTGATAGCATCAAGGACATTTATCTTCCCTGGATCAGATTGTCCCACCTCATAACCTTCCAATATTTTGCGGTAAAACCTTCTACGGTAATGCATCTTGAAAGCTCTTATTATCCCAACATCGCAAGGTTGAATCTTTGATGTCATGTTGGGTGGCAAGAAGAACAACTCAACGTTTCTTAGCCCTTCAATATTTCTTGGATGTGCTGGACAATTATCCACCACAAGTAGAAATCTTCTACCATGCATCATTTGGTCAAATGAACGAACATATTCATCAAAAAGCACACTAGTCATCCATGCTTTTTTGTTAGCTCGATACTGACAATCCAAGCTATTCATGTTGACATTCTTGAAGCAACGAGGCTTTGCATATTTCCCAATAATCCATAGAGGGATTTTTTCAGAGCCATCTTCATTGCAACAAATAACTACCGTCAGCCTTTCTTTATCTTGTTTTCTTCCTTCAAGTTGTTTTGTTGCCAGTGAATGATCAGCTTGTAGCCTATAAAACAACCCAGTTTCATCCATATTGAAAACATCTTTCATAGGGAACTGATCAATTTTCTCTCGAATCGATACCAATTTCTGCTCCATGTCTTGTACATCAACAGACCCACTCTCGCCAAAACGACGAAATGACTTTATGCCATGTCGGTGCTTGAATTTCCCAAGCCATCCTGTAGAGAAGTTAAAATCTGAATCATCATGAGGGTACAAGAGTTTCATTGTATCTCTTGCCTTCTGCAAAATTAATTCTCCTGTGATATTCACACGTTCTTGATGTTGTAGAAACCACTCATAAACAACCTTCTCCATGTCAGGATATTTTGCTAGTTTTGTGTCTTTTGATCTCCGCTCTTCCCTTTTCTATTTCAGCAGAGAGATAATCATTTGACCGCTTAAGTGTGTTTGATATTGTTCCTTGACTAACTTTCAACTGAAATTTTCCCTCAAGCCATCTCTGCAAGTCTTTTTGTGTGCTTGCAGGATTATCTCTCTTGTACTCGCACAACTCCTTACGTATTTGATCTGACATAGTTGATTTTGCAACACCTTTTAGATGAGAAGCCATCTCGTGAGTGAGATATGGTTTGAATACTTTTAACACATTCATGTAATTTATATATGCCAAACTTGCTTAAGAATACATTGAACATTCCACTTGTTTACATTTACTATACACTTCAAAAGTCAAAAGTCAAAAGTCGTATTTGATCTGACATAATTGATTTTGAGAGAATTGATTCTGACATAATTGATTTTGAGAGAATTGATTTATGTTTGGATACAATAATGCAAAATTGATTAAACAAACTGAATGTTGTTTGGATAGTTTTTATCAAAATTGATTTTGAATGTATAATTAATAAAATAGACATAGCTAAATTCAAGTAAATGTGCATAGTTGAATGTACATGTAGATCAATACTAAATACAGATATATTATTTAAAGCATAATAAATACGATCATTAAACTAATTTTTTTACAAAATATTTGTTCATATATTAAATTTTTTTGATAAAATATATTTAAGTTAAATAATACTAGAATTAGTTGCAAAAAATGATAAAATATAGCGTAAAATAAAGGTAAAAGAAAAAAATATAGTAAATCTGAATGGGTACACCGTAAAGGAAAATTTAAAACTTGGTAACTCATGACCATAAACAATTTTCGGGGGCTAAATTGGTTGGTTAAGTTTTCTTATTAAATTTGGTTCATCAAATTAATTACAAAGTAAAAAGAAAGAGAATTGATAAAGGGAAGTAAAGGAAAATAATAGGCTTTAATAATCAAAATATTAAATTGAATGTAGAATTGATTCTAGAAAAGCAAAAGCTATGAATTTTAGCTTTAAGAAGAATTGCTTCTGGAGGATATAAGCAATTCTGAAAAGCCAAACCAAACAACATTGAAAACTCAATTTCCACTTTCGAGGTTTGTAGAAGTGTTTCTTGGTTTTGAAAAGTCAAAACAAACATACCCTACATCCGCATGTAAAAAAAAGAGTTTAATGATGGTGGTATGGTGGGTTGACAATCTAAAACTTTGCACATACAACAAATCAAAATATTTATAATTGTCAAGTCAATTAATATTTTAATTTATGTGGTAATTTAAAATATTTTAATTAATTATGTGTGCAAAATTGTTTTATATCGGCAACACAATACTTCCTCCATTTCAGAATAGAAGCAAAATTCACTTTTTAGTAGGTTTATTCATTTAATGACGTATGTGGACCACATACGTCATTAAATGAATGAACCTAAAAAGTGAATTTTACTTATATTTTAAAACGGATCAAGTACCATTAAACTCATAAAAAAATGGTTTTTCCAATTAATTTATTGGTGGGTGCGATAAGTCAAATGTCAAATGTTATTTCATGCGTCTATACTGTTGTCTTGTCCTTTATCATTATCACAGAAAAACGACGCACCAACACCTTACCTTTCATTTTCCATTGATTGCTGACGGCTCATGATTTCTTCCCCAAAAATCTAGTCAGCTTCATCTTCCTTATCCTTCCATTTTCAATCATAAGTTGCTGTTGTTGCACCTATGGCTCATAAACGTTTGCACACTCTCTGATTGGCTATCATTCATGGAAACTGGTGGACGAAACGAAACACCCTTCTTGGGTTTTCGTTTTGTCTCCAAATTTCTATTATGCGCCGTATCTGGAACTCTCACCGCATGTTTTGCCTTTGGTAATTTTTTTTATAATATCCTTGCATCATCTATTCCTTCATTTGATTGTTGGGGTTCTGACCTCTTTAGGATTTTTGGGTTGCCTTAAAGTTTGAAACTTTTTTAAATTTCACTTTGATATTTGTGTGTGCAATTTATGGGGTTTATACTAGGTAGAAATAGAATTAGAATATGATGATTTGGCTGGCTTTTTAGTTGTGAAGCTTAAACATGAGGGATTAGTTGTTTGCACAAATCAATTTATGCAGGTTATTTTTTGTTTGTTTGATTTGACTTGGTTGTAGTGAAATTCATGGTTGGTCTGATAATTAGATTAGACTGTGTTGATGTTTTTTGGTTATGAAAGTTTGAGATTTTTTGGGGTGTTGAATGTTTGCATAGTCAATAGCACTTCTTTAAGGTCCTGTTTGGATAAACTAATTATTTTGCAGCTTATAGCACAAGAGTTTAACATATAAGCACTTGTGAATAAGCTATTTCGACGACACATGATAAAATAAAGTCAACTTGTTTTTATATAATCCATAAGCTGTTTGTATAAGCTATCCATAAGAGTTTATAAAAATAAGCGCGAAACAGCTAATGAACATGCCGGAAGCTGTTTTCATAAGTTTTTTTTTTCTTTTTTCAAACTATGTCGGTAGTGCTTATGCCAATAGATATGCTCAAATAAGCTAATCCAAACAGGCCTTAACCTAAGTGTTGCTTTGAGGTGTGTTTTTGTTGGCCTCTTCTCATGGATTGTGTTTTTCAATTGCAGCTGGGGCCCTTACAGGAGCTATAGCCGGTGCTTTAGCAGCTAAGGCTACCAAGAGTGGTTTTCTCCGGGGAGTTTCATTGGGTGCAATTGCCGGGGCTATACTCTCGGTGGAGGTGTTGGAAGCTTCCCGTGCTTATTGGTGTATGGAACAAACTGGTTCACGCGGCGCGTCTTCTATGGTTAGTGATCGTTATGGTCTCAATTCACCTTGATTTTTGTATGAGGACAATCTTTTTTAGCTTAAAATGCATATATATAGGAGATATTATGACTTGTATTGTGATTTGTGCTGCCTGGTTTTTAAGATACATCTTAAGAGTGTGTTTTTTGAGTGGCCATCTCTGATGCATAATTTTAAACCAATTCTCTAACATTTAAATCCAGGCAGATTTCATAGAGGAACTTGTTCGGGGAAGGCTTGTAGAAGAATCACTTACACCTGCTATTTTAACTGCTTACAATTTGCAAGTAATAACCTTCTCTATATCTCTCCCCCAAATTTTGCCTTTTAAAATCAGTAGCTTTGTGCGTACCATTGATGCATATAAATATAATAGTGTAGTTGCGATGGTGCAATATGAGTTGACAGTATCAAGAGTCGTTCGGTACGGCTAATTTGTTACAGGCAACTCAACTTGTTACAAACTCTGCATGTAAGATCAGTGAATAATACCACTTGCTTTTCCTTTATAGTATGAAAACCTGCAAAATGCAAACTTTCCGTTCCCGCTCTTGTCTAGTTTTTTGAGCAACTTTCGGAAAGAAAAAAAAACAGAAATTAGCCTCATTTTCTTTCATTGCTCCTGAAATGTTTTTTTTCCTTCTCCTGTTTGATCGGCTTGTGGTGATTG
This sequence comes from Medicago truncatula, assembly GCF_003473485.1. NCBI lineage: Eukaryota > Viridiplantae > Streptophyta > Magnoliopsida > Fabales > Fabaceae > Medicago > Medicago truncatula. The sequence goes on along the minus strand of NC_053045.1, from coordinate 53,178,132 downwards.
AAAAGTAGAATTGTGTAACCTATATCATATTTGAATTCTGAAACTAAAAAAGAGGAAGCTTTTAACTATTTTTAAAAAAAATTCAAAATATCAAGAATGCGAATCAGATATCATGAAAAACATAGATGAGTATTTATCCATACAAATTTAACACATATTAGGGCAAGAACTAGAGATACAGTCTGAAGCTTGTTTTGCAAAGGTTATTGAGCTATGTATATACATTGGTGCTGCATGTGTGCAGTATCATGTTTAATCTTTTTATGTATTTTTTAAAATCTGTGTTGATGTCCATTTAGAATTTGCTATTTATGTTATTAGCGACAATTATTACGTGTGTATCTTTCGGGTTCCCCTATTTAGAATTTGCTTTTTATGTTATTAACGATAATTATTAACGACAATTTTCTTTTTAAAGATTTATTAACATGCAGCTAAAATGAACTTCTGAAAATGTTTTCTGTGCTGATTTTTTGTAGCACAATATATAGTTTTTGACATATTATTATTTGTTTTAGTTTGAGCAGGTTGGAGTTGCTAATAACACTGGCTATGATGAGTTTCATGATGTTCATAGCTTAGTATCATCCACAGGATTGTCGGGGGATTCATTGAATAAGCTACCGCACCATATGGTTTTGAAGGGCATGAAGGCAGAGGATACTTTCTGTGCAATATGTTTGCAGGTGATTATTCTTTTCAGGATTTGTGATTTAATGGTCAAAAAGAAGCATTTGCTTGCACTCATACTTGCCACAATTTTTTATTATCCATATATGAGATTTGGATGATATGATAGTGTTAATATAATCCATTTAACATTGAGAAATATAATGTACAGGACATTGAAGTTGGGGAAGTTGCGAGAAGCTTACCTCGTTGTGACCATACTTTTCACTTGATATGCGTGGACAAATGGCTTGTCAAGAATGATTCGTGTCCTATTTGCAGACAGAATGTGTAGTTTTATTCTTATTTTGTGTTTATATTTACGGGCAGATGTAAATGTTGTATTATTTAGTTGTTATATGAGAACTTTTTTAATTTCTCCATAAAGCGGGAGGGGGAATTTGTACAGTTAACGTTTTCATTTTGGTATAAAAACCAATACTCAGTTATCATGTTTTGAAGAGAAATTTATCAAATTTGAAAAAGCAAATGAAACACCGACTAAAATCCAAATGCAACAGTGTTTATTTCTTCAACTTTTCTCCTCTCTTATTTGTGGGGTCTTTCCGGTTTTTACCTACATTGATAACAAGGCCAACCAAACTTGAAAACTGATTTTACACTTACTCAATAATTTGACAACTGATTGATGACAACCAAATACCATGAAAATCCTTTCATGGATCTGACGAGGTTTGGGAAAGCTTTGTGCAGTTAGTTAGAGCTTTGAAGAAACTCATCAAGTTAGTTAGAGCTTTGAAGAAACTCATCAGAAACACTTGTCCAAATATTTGTTTTTTAATGGAAACAAAGCTAAGTTCTACGGACCCTAACTATAGTGCTAAATTTCAATGTGGTTCTCTTGTTAGTTACTCCTAATGAACAATGGGACTAGAGCAGGGGTTTGGTCAGGAACTAGCGTCCAGACGGGCACGGGAGTGCCCGTCTGTCCGCTTTTTCTATTACACTAACGTGTGTCTATACTACATAGTGCCCGTTTGTACGCTTTTTCTACTACGCTAACGTGTGTCTATACTACATTATAATTTAGTTAACACCACGTAGAAAAACAACAAAATTAAGATATGAATTGAAATTGAAATAAAACATAGTACTAACATAACCTTTGACTATTTTGAAAATCCTTACAAGACATCAATGTTATCAAAGTCTTCAGACATTCTAATCAGCATCATCACATTCTTGAAAAATGAAAATCATATGCCATGAAAAATAAGGTTGGGTATACGTAGCGATTTTTCTTTTTGTCATGAAAATAGAGATGTTTTAACAATAATGGTAGTTGTACATCCTATTTTTCTAACACTTATTTAATGTTTGTTTTCTTTATTTTTAGTTTCATTACACCATTAACCTGTCACATATATAACACTATTCTCTCTATTACTTTATCTCTCTTTTTATTTGATTTGTCAACCTATCACATATCAAAATTATTTATGAAAATATTTGAAAAATAGAAGGATGGTTGAATCAATGCACTAACCTTAGCAGCAACTATGGGGTGATATGTAATAATATCGTCAGTCCTTTGCTTGTATAAAAATATATCATCCACTTTTCTCAATCTTATATTTTTCTTTACCCATTTTTATATGTCAAATTAATGCACACTGTAATAAAGAAATTAATACATGCACAATAGTTAAACTCGTCAAAAATGATGCCAAATCATGCCATCATCAATATTCTTTGTGCAAAAAATTTAAGTTCCCTTTGATAAGTAGATAGATGGAAAGAGTCGATAAAAACATGTTACACAAACCATTGATTATTGGAACATAAGTAAATTGTATTGAATCTTACCGGACAGCTCTATGCTTTTGATAATGCTGGTCAATTCTATGTTATAGTGACTTAAGAAGAAAAATCAAGGAATGCGATAAGCAATAAAATATATACACAAACCATTAATTACCACCATCTTAATTCAAAAAATAAATAAATTTACCACCCATCTTACATATTCGAATATTGCAATAATCAAATTGAATTGAATGAAATTTAAACTACTTTGAGTCTAAATGCTCCAAAATCAAACCAAATAAATAATAAAAAGAGAAGCACAAAATTAAAACAAATTACTAATTGTCGTCCTTCCCATCTTTTAAGCGTCGAGATCTTACGCAAGCAGAGCCCGAAAGTTGGGAAAAATGCAGTCTTAGTTTAATGTTCCCACTACTAAGGGTGACTATTACTAAGCGCTGGTTCTATCCCGACCAAGCAACCAAAGCCGGGGACCTAGGTGGGAATAGTGAAAGAAAAGAAAGAGAAGGGGAAGAAGCGGGGTAGAGTAGTGTAGACGCCTTTCAGAGGTGGAATCTTCTGGTTCTTACTATTTGACCCGAAACCAATCGATCTAGCCATGAGCAGGTTGAAGAGAGCTCTAACAGGCCTTGGAGGACCGAACCCACGTATGTGGCAAAATACGGGGATGACCTTTTAGGTCTACTTTTTGTCGCCAACCTCTCTCTCTCTCTCTCTCTCTCTCTCTCTCTCTCTCTCTCTCTCTCTCTCTCTCCTGGTTGGTCGTTTCCCTTTTCCTTAATGCACCCCCTCTCTCTTTCATACGGGTTGAGTTTCTTATTTCTCACTTTGGTCGCTACTCCTCTTCTTTGATATGTTGATGGGTTGTCCCTCAAATAATATCACCGTTATAGGCTCCAATTTACCATAAACAGAGCCACTAAAAAAGGAAAAAAGAAAAATTAACACGCAATTTCATCTATGAATTATCTACATAAAATTTGAACAAAAACATTGAAAACGAAGTAGAGATATAGAGAAAGAATGAGATAAATAAATAGATGTAGAAGAATAAGTAAGAAAGTTAAAATTGGACTGAATATGCATGCATGGTGGCAAAATGACATACCTCATATGTTTTCTTCACATTGTGCCTTTCGTTTCCTTCCTTTTCTTTGGAAAACACTAATACTAACTTCTATACGATGCAATTACTATTTTATTCAGTTGTTTTGAATATTAAGTTCAAACGGGTTTTTGATTATACTATTGCATTGGACCAACGTCAAATTTGTAGATAAGGAAACTACCATAAATGAGTTATAGATGGACATTTTTGGAGAGAAAGAAGGGCTACCAAGTACCATATGAGCACCAAAATTTTGTCTTCAATTCCACCAAATTTAAATAAAATAAAAGCAACAGAAGAACCATTCATCTCTATTTCAAAGTAAAGTACTTTAAACATAGAAGCACACATACACAGACACAAACACATACTTATTGTCTTTATTTACTAACCCAATCATATTTTTTGTTACATTTAACCAAATATATTTAGAAAGGTATAAAAAATGCACCAACATTAATAATGACAGTAATAAACAAAAGACAATTAAAACATGATCACGTATATTAACAAATGATCTAAAAAACTTCTTAAAAAAAAGAAATACCCAAAAAGAGACAAAAATTGAAAAACAAAAATGGCATTAGAGTAAATCGAAAAATGATAAAGATATGGATGAGTTTTTTTTTTTTTTTTTGTATTATGCTATTTGATGTTAATATCTTTGTGTGAATCAATTGTTTACTATATTTTAATTTCAATCATAAAAAATGAGTAATTGACAGTTGAAAATAATTGAAAACTTGAAATAGATGGTAATTGAAGTGAGATGCACGTTGTTGAAGAATAGTCAGTTAGTCAATGTTTACAAATTTATCGTTAAGATAACATGAGATCCTTCCAACCATTGGCATATGAGTCCCTCTCATAACATTGAAGTATATATGAAGGTTAGTAGGCAAATAGGCTATTACTTTCAATCTGCATATTTTTGTTTCCTGTTGTAATATCCTCTAGGGTTAAATATGTTTTTGGTCCCTATAAATGTATCAACTTTTCGTTTTAGTCCTTCTAAAATTTTCCTTCGATTTTCAGTCCCTATAAAATTTTCAATCTTCACTTTTGGTCCCTCTTTTAAAGTAAACTCATATGTAGAATTCATATTATTTAATAAAATTTTCCAGAAAAATTCAAAATATTATAAGAATCACTCCAAAAAAAACTCAAATTTTTTTAACAAAACATGAATTTAATATGAATTTTTATATTTTTTACGGTTAAAAATTCATATTTTTTTGTGTTTTTTTAAAAAATTCTAATTTTTTAAAGGAAATTTTTTTAGAATATTTTACACATTTATGCATAATTTTATTAAAAAATACAAAAATTAAATTAAAAATAGGGACCAAAAGTAGTGATTAAAAATTTTATAGGGACTAAATGTTGAAGGAAAATTTTAAAGGGACTAAAATAAAAAATTGACATATTTATAGAGACCAAAAACATATTTAATCCGATCCTCTATCCTCATTATATGTTGCTTCTAAGAAGAAAAGAAACCGTAAGGTACCAAAAGAAAGATGGAAGAAAAAAAAAACCTGCAAGGAAGTTATGCAATTAACTTTTTTTTAGAGAGAGTGAGTGGCTTTATCCATCTACCATTTTCCCCTCAATTTAAGAAGTAAAATAGTAACAGCTGATAATTCTTTTTTATTTTTTTAAGAAGTAACCGCTGATAAGTTTTTTTTTTTTACATGTGTGAGTGTAATTAATTGGAGAGTAAGGGGTAGGGATGACAATTGGACCCAGACCTGATGGACACCTGCAAAAAATACCCACAATAGGTAGGGTAAAACTCCGCTTTTATAGGTATGGGACGGGTAGGGTAATTACCCGCAAATTTTAATGGGTATGGAACGGGTAAGGGTATTGTACTACCCAGCCCCGCAACCCGCATGTACATATTTATATAATATAATAAATACTTTATTTATTTTTGGTGTACAATTATCTAATTTATTTAGCTATTTAAGTCTAAACCTAAACCTAAAATCTAAGCTATTTAAGTTTAAACCTAAATACTACGATTATTTGAATGTTTTTATTTTAATTTTTGAGGGATATTTTGGATGTTTTTTTATTTGACCAAATACTACAATTCGTACTATTTTATTAGTTGATTTAAATAATTTTGGATCATAGTTTTATTTTAATTGTGATGTTTTTTTATTGTCTTTTCATAGAGAAAGTGCGGGTAATGGGTGCGGGTATAGGCACTTAGGTGCCCATAGGGTATGGAGAAGGGCACTAAAGTTGTTGCCCACGAGGGTACGGGCTCGGGTACCAGCATTTTTTACAAATGAGGGTATGGGGATGGGTACTATAGTACCCTATCCATTGGGTACCCATTGCCATCCTTATAAAGGGTAAATATGAAACAAAAATAGGTTACATCAAAAGAAAAGTATTCCCTTTATTAATAGATATAAGTATACATAATAATGTAACTATTGATATTTTGAATCATAATGCAAATCACATTGATTGTTATGTCCGGATAATCTTAATAGTTTAGCTTGGTATGCTTCAGGAATAATATGGTTTTTCCATGAATAACAAAAGGTTGTTTACTTGTGATAAATGTTAACCGATATCTTTGGGGTATTGATTAAGGAAATAAATACTCCATCCGTCCCTAATTATAAGACCCTTTTGAGAATTTTTTTTGTCCCTTTTTATAAGATCCCTTTGCTATTTCCAACTACATTAATTATTTCTTTACATGCATACCCTTATTTATTATACATGATTTTCTTCAATCAGCAATAAATATCATATTGAAAACATAAACCAATTCTCTCTTAAAGGATAAAATTGTAAAAACAATAGTAATTACAAACATATTTAATACAAATATCCACTATCTTAATTCCCGTTATTTTTATAAAAGGGTCCTATAATTAGGAACGGAGGGAGTATGATAATATCTACATTAAAAGCTGTGTAATCAATGTATTAAAAGTTTAAAATGTATATTTTTTAACTTACAATTTCTTCTTTTGACTTCCTTAACGAGTGCTTCGGGGCACTGGTTAACATGATCCATGATTAAATCATTATATTAGGGCATCTATATATTTTTTTTGCTTAATTTAAAATGTACTCCCTCCTATCATATTTATAAAAAACATTTGACTTTTTTGATTTATTGCATAAATGATATATTTGGTCTATAATCTAGACAAGATACATCAATTATTCAATAAATCTAAAAAATCTTTTTTTTTTTTTTTTATAAATAGTGCTGAGGGAATATAAATTATGACATGGCTTCGACTTCATTAAACCAATTAAAAGGAACAACTTTTTATTAATCCTTAAAAAAAACAATTATTTATTAAAAAAAGTATGTATTTAATATATAAAATGTATAAATTTCAATACAGAATTACTATTCAAAATAAAAACTAGTACGATTTTAAGCAAGCGTTTGGCAATTCAGAAGGCCGCAGACATGGGTGTTACGATCGTGATGCGCTCGCGTTCAGGGAAGCGTCTACTACGATATCATCAAAACGGCACTGTTTCGATTCAATCGGCGTCGGAAACCACCGTTAACAAGCCATTGCCGCCGTTTTTGCCGGAAGAACTCATCGTGGAAATCCTCCTCCGACTTTCGGTGAAATCTCTCCTTCAATACAAGTGTGTGTGCAAAACCTGGAAAACCCTACTCTCAGATCCTCAATTCGCAAAAAGCCACCTTCTGAGCTCAAACGTGCATCCACAGTTGGTCTCTGTCTTTATGGGGTATTGCAAACTGCCATTTCGTATCTTATCCTTTAAAACCACTGTTGGATAACCCATCAATTAGTGCTGAACTTGAACCCGCTAGCTTTGAAACGAGACACAGCACGTCAATCATAGGTTCATGCAATGGGTTGCTTTGTTTACGTGATTCCTCTGGATTTACTTTGTGGAATCCTTCTATCAAATTGAAATCCAAATCATCTCCTACCATTGTTGCTTTTGATCTTTTCCGTTTACTATATTATGGCTTTGGCTATGATCAAGTTAACGACAGGTACAAGGTCCCAGCAGTTGTGCAAAATGGCTATAATTTGGATGAAACTAAGACCTTAATTTATACCTTTGGGGAAAAAGATTGGACAACTATTCAAAAGTTCCCATGTGATCCGCGGTGTGATCCTGGTCGGTTAGGGGTAGGGAAATTTGTGAGTGGCACTTTGAATTGGATAGTTAATAATAAAGATGTGATAGTTTCGTTTGATCTCGAGAAGGAGACTTATGAAGAAATTTGGCTGCCTCAATATGATGGTGTCAATCATGTGTTGTATGTTTCAAGTAATTGCATTTGCGTGTCTATTGATCACTCAAAGAAAACTGTTGTGTGGATGATGAAAGAGTATGGAGTTGTTGAGTCATGGACTAAAATGATGATCATCCCCCATGATAAGTTGACATGGGATGTTCGTCCCCTAGTCGTTTATCTGATGCCTTGTTCATCTCGGAATACGGAGTTCTCTTTATGAGACCTCAGCATTCCAAACTTAGCGTGTATAACTTAAATAATGACGGTGGTTTAGATTATCGTACTACAATTTATGGTCGATTTGCACGTAATCTACATATTTACAACGAGAGTTTGTTATCACCACACTGGTAATTCATATATTCTATTGTTATCTTTTAGTGATATTGATGTTTGAATTAATGTTTTGTAGTGTGATCTTCTTTTTAATCTATTCAGAAGAAAGTATGTTTATGTTGTGTTGTAGTAGAATACTTGTATCTTATTAGTTCTGCTTTTACTTTACATGCAGAAACAGCAGGCTTAACAATCTGTTTTGCATCTACACTTGCAAGAGTAATTTGTCTCTTTTAGTGATATTGATGTTTGAATTAATGTTTTGTAGTGTGATCTTCTTTTTAATCTATTCAGAATAAAGTATGTTTATGTTGTGTTGTAGTAGAATACTTGTATCTTATTAGTTCTGCTTTTACTTTACATGCAGAAACAGCAGGCTTAACAATCTGTTTTGCATCTACACTTGCAAGAGTAATTTGTCTGTTGCAGGCTTAATAATCTATGCATGCATTTTTCATGACAATTTCAAATTTATCAACATCTCAATTAATTTGTTAGAAAAATTAAGTCCTTCTTCAACAATGCGGATAAGTTAATAATGAGATGGTAGGTAGTAGATTTGCTTTGATCCTGCAACTGAAGAACAACTTATATGTTGTGTCTGCAAAGTCTACTGGCTGCTGCTTTTTGCCTAATAGACTGCTGCATAATTCCTTGCTGGTAGTAGTGTGTGGATTTCTTTTTTTACTAAAGAACCAAACAATGATGGCAAGGGTGTTGATGGCAAAGGTAGTAGATTTTTTTTTTTACTAAATTTTTTTCTCCTATGAATATTTTAATTTGGCTTTGTTGAAAAAAATTACTGTCATTTGCCAAGTTGGTCTGAAATTATAAATAATGTTCAATTTTGGTAAAGAACCAACATGCGATTAAAATAAGCATAGTGGAGATGAGGATGTTGTGTTGGATGTGTAGTAATACTAGACAAGATAGTATTAGAAATGATAACGTTGGAGAGAGAAATGGGGTAGTGTGCCTATCATAGAAAGGATGGTGAAAACTCGGCTTAGGTGGTTTGGGCATGTAGAGGGAAGACCTAGAAAAATAAAAGAAAACTATTAAGAAAAATCTATTTTCATTGTTGTTGTTGTTTGTTCATTTCCGATGATTGTTATGTACATGTTTATACTTAAAAATTTATTTTAGTTACCAAATTGCATCATTTATTTTCGTGTTTTATTTTAAATTTTCAAATTTAAAGTTCATCTTTGATTTTGAACAGTTTTTTTGTTTGTTTTTGGTGTAGCCTAAAACACAGTGGAAAGAGAAACAAAAGAAATAGGAAGCAAAAACTAGGATCCGAGTACATTATTTAAAAAATGGTAAGGCAAGAACTAGAGAGACGGCGCAAAGCTTGTTTTGAAAAAGTCATTGAGCTATGTATACACTGGTTTTGCATGGGTATCTTTAATCTTTTTCTGTATTTTTGAAAATAGATGTTGGTCTTCATTTCTAATTGCAATTTATGCTATTAATAACAATGATTGTATGCGTCTCATTGATTTTCCTTGTCGGTTTTCGTAACCTCAATGTAGACCATTTTAAGATTTATTAACATGCAGCTACAATGAAGTTCTGAAAATGTTTGTTGTGTTGATTGTTCTGTACTTCCATACGGTTATTAGTATTACATCTAGGGTTTTATCGTTTTAGAAGTCTTTTGTAAATCATGTGTTGGGAGTTCATTATTTTGTCATTTGTAGCAAAATGTATTGTTTTTAACGTATTGTTACCATTTGTTTTAGTATGAGCAGGTTGGAATTGCTAATTACACTGGCTATCATGTGATTCATGATGTTCATAGCTTAGTAGCATCCAGAGGATTGTCATGGGATTCATTTAAGTTACCGCACCATATGATCTTGAAGGACACGAAGGCAAAGGATTGTTAGATACCCTTCATTTAGTTTTAATTAGTTTACTTTAGTTTTTTGTACATTTATAGAGTAATCAGAATACTTTTAGCCAGTTAGAGTGTTTTCATATTTTCTAGGTTATAGTTACTTTCCCTTATCCCTAATGAAAAGTGATAAGTTTTATACTTTGTTCATCAACTCTTTCATTCCTTTTCTCTCCCAAATGTGTGTTATAGTATTTAACAAGGATGCTCACTGTGCAATATATTTGCAGGGGATCATTCTTTGCAGAATTTGTGAATTAACGACCACAAAGATGCATTGTTTGCACTGAGATACTTGCCACAATTTTTCACTATCCCTATTTGAGTCTTGGATGATAGGTTAATCTAATCATTGAGAAATAATTTGAAAAGCAACTGGACCATTGAGAAAATGCAAGTTTTTTTCCTCGTGTATTAAATGGTTAATTAACAGGTCTTAAAATGGAAGAGTTCTCTCATATCTCAAAAGGGTAGATGAGAATTTAAAGAATTTTGATCGTTGTAGACACTACATTTGAATCTCGATGAGGACAATATTAAAGGCTCTATTGCCTGTCTTGGAGCTAAGTATGTTTCGAGGAAGAACAGAGAAAAATTGTAGCTGGTTACCTTTCAAACTTACATGATGTCAAAAAGCAACACAACTGTAAGTTACAAGCTGGTCGACAGTAAATCGCTTTCTCTTGAGTTAAAGAAGTTCTGATACTATGCATTCACAGGAGAAGCCTTACTTGACTGATTATCTAGCTAATTCGAGAGAGAAGCAATTGCTGGTGGTGATAGCAAGCCATGCTTACCATGAACATTGTCTTTTTTTTTTTTTGACAGTAAAACAACTTCATTCAATAGATAAAGCAACAAGCATTACAAACAGATTGAGACACTTGAATTGGGGCATTCCCCATCCATTGTCGAAAATCAAAGTTGAGAGAAAAACTAACACAAACATAGTTGATCATACACATAGATCCTTCAAAAGTCAAAAGGACATAACCAAACCAAGAACAACAAACTAGCATCAGTTCGTACAACCTCTTACAAACCCGAAACCTGGCAATATAAGAATGAGAATCCACGGTCTTTTTTCCAATCCAGTTATGGATAATATCTTTGACTTGTGTTCGCACATTTCGACTATCATTGGTCTCAACATTGTCCAAATTTTTCAGATGTTTGATAATTGGTGGATGAGTAAAGAAGTTGTTGCAATGGGAGTCAGCCTCGTAAGCTTCCTTAGTCACTATGGATTGCCAACATACAATGGCTACTTTGTTCCAAAAGACATAACCCTTTTGGGGCTTTTTGTCAAACAACAAGAGTGCAGCCTTAAACCAGACAAAACAAAGACATAAACTAAAAAATAAACAAACAGCAGAAGCTAGAGTAAAATTAGCCAGATCTGAAGGGCCCAAGGACAACAACCATGAACATTGTCTGTCAGGTTTCAAACGCAGTAAAATTAACAGTAGGAAATTAGATTGAGATTTTGCCCGGGAAAAAAAAATTCACATTTGTTTTTCGAGTTGCACATTTTATCACGCAGCTAGAGTTAATCTCCTAACAGTATGGAGTATTATCAGTCAGATACATAAACAATTGAGTTGAAAATTTAAACATTATGAATATTGAAATTGAAACCAGATTTGAAGCAACCTCTGCAATTATTTTATTTAATTGATTATTTCTTAAATTAATAAGTATGATCTTCAAGAGTGCAACCGTTGAATCATAAACTGAAATGTCAATTTTAATGCGAAACCTTGATGGTACAAACATGCATGCCTGGGTTTTAGGGACATAATTAAGACCAAATCAACCACCGGCAGCAACACAATAAGATTGAGATTTTTTTTTTAATTACTAAAAGAACTTAAAAAAATGTAACTCAATAGACTACAATCGGAAATGAATAAATAGAGAAATTAAAATTGACATAATTTACTTTTCCAATTTATTTTAGCACCCGAATTTACAACAAAAGAACCTTGACTTTCATCGACTTAAGGACACTAATTTGGACAGTAAGCTAATTAATAAATATTGTAGAAATGTGTAATTACTGGTGGAATGAAAGTTTAAACTTAAACCAAATGTTTGAATTTCCAAAGTTCACTACTAGAAAAAACAAAATTAGCGAGGGAAATTAGTGACGGAAAAAATGAAATTCCTCTCGCAAAATTTAGTGACGGAATTAGAGAAGGATTTTACGTTTTCCCTCACTAAATTTAGTTTTTTTAGTAGTGGTTCGTGAACAAGGGTCAAGTGTAATTCACCATAAACAAAAGATTATGGTGAGTAAATTCGAAAGTAACGTGACTAATAAAAATTTAAAATGGACATTTTCTATTATGTTTATAAAGTATAGCTCCGTTATTTCATCTGCCGTATGTGTTATGGTTGTTTGCCAACAAGAGTTCGGTTAGAAGATAAAGATGTGCAGTGTCCCTTTGATTGCGTAAGTTGTAATGATGATGCAAAAGATCTAGTACATGTCTTTTTTCACTGTCCTTTTGTTGTCCAAGTTTAGCATTTGGTTGTATTATGGGATGAGATATCTATTGCTATTTATAATAATGTCTCCACGGAGGAAGCTATACTTGCGTTAATCCATAAGTTGCAGGTCGATCTTTCACATAGAATGGATACTGTTTTATGGAGTATTTAGAAGCACAATAATCTCAAACTATGGTAAAATGTAAATGAGCCTTGTGTCTATGTTGTTGATCGTGCACACACCTAATGGACGAATGGTCTTGAAAAATTAGGTGCAACTTCTCATTAAGTTCTTCAACTTCAAGCTCAACACGTGATTCAAGCACCAACTGGCTTGTTTAGATGGCAGAAATCGCAACCAGGTAGGTAGGATAAAGTGTAACATCAATGTTTCATTCTCATCTTTATGGAATCATATTGGCATTGGCATTGGCATATGTTTACTTGATGAAGATGGTACTTATGTGCTTGCTCAAACTATGAGTTTGCCAATAAAGTATTCAATTGATGTGGGTTGGTTTGTTTAATGTGCTACAATGGTTAGTAGACATGCACTTCGACAATATGGATTTTGTGGTAGACTCGAAGCTAACAATTGATGCTTTCAAATCTAATAGTCATAATGTAATAGAGTTTGGCAACATTATTACGGAATGTTCTTGCAGGCAAAACCACAATCTATTTTGATGTTCCCGAATTTTTTTATTTTTTTTTTAAAGGAATGTTCCCGATTCTATTAACACAATTATTATCGATGAAATTATGTAAGGCACTTTTCCCTAAAAAAAACATATTTTTTGCAAATTTAATAATAATAAAAAAGGACCAGTAATAACATAATATTCCTAAAAAAACAAAAAACAAAAATATAATATTGGTTGGGCCTTACTTATGGTGGAAATAATAAGCACGTGCCCAAATAAAAAACAACATGTATAGATAACTAACATGCATGACTTGAAATCGTGACCGGAGGGGGCTTTCTCCGAAAATTTTAAAAGCTCCAATTACAAGCTTCAGTGGAAACGCGATTTCGGAAAGTGAGTTTGGTAACTTCATAGCTAAAGCAAACACATTAATCGAAAGGCTGCAGGCATGGGTGGAGACGATGACACCATTGCAAACCGCACGCGTTCAAAGAAGCGTCTACGACACCACTCTCAAGGAATCGTCTACAAGCTACTGCCGGTTTTGCCGGAAGAAATAATCGTCGAGATCATCCTTCGACTTCCGTTGAGATCACTGCTTCAATTTAAGTGTGTGTGTGTAAAACATGGAAAACCCTAATCTCCAATCCCCAATTTGCAAAGAGCCATCTTCTGAGCTCAACCCCGCATCTACAATTAATCTCTTCCTTTCTCGGTCTTGCAAACAGAGAAATCGTGTCTTACCCTTTGAAGCCACTCTTGGAAATTCCATCAACTCGTGTTAAACCCGTTATTTTAAGATCGAACTGCAACACACATATTATAGGTTCATGCAATGGGTTGCTTTGTTTGCATGATTCCTTTCGATCTTATTTCAGATTGTGGAACCCTTCTATCAATTTGGAATCCAAAACATCTCCAACCTTTGTATGTTTTAATCATAATTTTTCCACATATCGTGGCTTTGGTTTTGATCAAGTTAATGACATATACAAGGTGCTGGTAGTTGTGCGAAATTGGAATAATTTAAGGGAAAGTGTGACCATGGTTTATACTTTTGGTGAAAATTCTTAGACAACTATTCAAAATTTCCCGTGTGAGTGGGATGAGCATCCTGATCGGGATACTCTTGTGTGGTTAGGGAAATTTGTGAGTGGCACTTTGAATTGGATAGTTAATACTAATAAAAATGGTGTTGGTTCTAATTCTACTAATCAAAAGGTGATTATTTCCTTTAATGTTGAGAAAGAGACTTATGGTGAAGTGTTGCTGCCTCAACATGATGGTCACAATGTTTTGTGTGTTTTGAGTAACTGCATTTGTGTGTCTGTTGATCAAAAAACTCATTGGGTTGTGTGGATGATGAAAGAGTATGGAGTTATTGAGTCGTGGGCTAAATTGATAATCATCCCTCAAGATAATTTAATCTCGGATATTTTTAGGTGTCTTTGGTCTGATGCCTTGTTCATTTCTGAAAACGGTGTTCTTCTGCTGAGACCCAAGCTTTCCAAACTTGTTGTGTATAACTTAAAAAATAATGGTAGTTTGCATTATCGTAGTACGAATTTTGGCAAATTTGCGTTTGATCTACATATTTATCACGAGAGTCTGGTATCACCGCAATGGTAAATCATATATTGTATTGTTATTTTATAGTTGAATTAAATTCACTGCTATGAAGGAATTCAGTTAATGTTTACTGTGATGTTCTTTTTATTCTTTTCAGAAAGTATGCAGAAACAATGTACTCACATTTGCATCTAAACTTGCAGAAGTAATTTGTCTGTTTGTGAAGGTTTAACATCTATCTATGCTTCACAATCTATGCATGTCTTTCTCATTACAATTACAAACTATTAACATCACAGTCAATTTGTCAGAAAAATTAAATCTTTCGGAAACAATGCAGCTAAGTAAAAATTGACATGCTAGTAGGGTGTAGAGAGTGATAGAGAAAGAGAGGTGTAGGCGTGTAGCAACACATATAGTAGAAAGAGAAATGTTAACTTGTGTTCTTAAGGCACGAGTTAATAAATCAAATATAAAAATAGGTTATTGGAATGTGTGCATTACTTTTAATTTGAATGAATTAAATGCATAAAATTTTAGAGAAAGTTTTTTCTTTTGGGTTTCTTAACATGTTCCCTAAAGGCATAAGTTAACACTACTCAAATACGGTAATTTTAACAGTGTTCAACGTTAGTTTGATTTATTATTTATAAATATAGCATTGGAAAATGATGAAAAGTGATAAATTTAATTTTTTGAAAGTCAAAATGTTGAAATCAATGCAAACATACTACTTTTGGTTTCCTTAACCATTGCCCGGCAATGGTTAGCAAGACCCTTTAAAAATTTGGAATTCAAGCCTCATAACAATTCGTTGAAATTCTATGTTATGGTGTCATAACACAATAGTTGTTTCGAGACAAAATTTTGTACAATGTATCGTGGAAAAATAACTATTTGTTCAAATTTCTCTACACTTTATAACAATCCAAAACTTCGATTTTGAAATTGTCTCCAAATTTTGACATTTTAGACTTAGATTTCATGGTTTTGGTTATCAGAAAAGCTATAAAGTAGAATATATATTGATACAAGTTGATATCAACTTTGCACGTAGAGCATTGTATTTTTTGCTGTTAAGGGAAGAACTTGACAGTAAAGCATTGGGATTTCATTTCCACATTCCACTATACCATTAATTCCACACTTTTCTCATATCTCAAAAGGGTGAAAATTTACTTACGCGCACTCTATAAGATTATAAGATAATTTAAAGAAAATTGGTCATTACCATCTTGCATGAAGTCCTTTTCGGTTTATGTATAGACATACATTTGCATCCTAACGATAACGAGGACAATATAAGAGGTTGATGAATGATCTATTAACACCCATGGAGCTAGGGATGAAACTGAATGATATTAACTTAGAGAAAAAACTGAAAAATTATAGCTGGTTTTCATTCAACCTTATATAATGTCAAAATCAAAAACTTGTTTACAGTATGGTGGAACACAACCGAAAGTTACAATCTGATAGACAGTAGATCGCTTTATCTTGAATTAAAGATGTTATGATACTCCAAGAGATTATACACAAATATGCATCACAGCAGAGGCATTACTTGGCTGATTTCTAGCTAATTCCAGAGAGAGAAAATTGCTGGTGGTGATAGCAAGGCATGCCTAATTGGCCTGCTGACCATAAACCTTATCTGTCAGTTTCAAACAGAGAATAATCAATAGTGAGAATTAGATTCGGATTGTGCATAGGATAATATTTTTCACAATTGTTTTGTTCAGAGCGCATTTTTTCACAAAACCAAGAGTAAAATAAATAAAAGTATAGAGTATTTTTTTTTTTTTTTGAGGAAATGGTATAGAGTATTTATCAGTCAAATACAAGTGACAATCGAGTTGCAAGTTCAACATTATGATATGATCATATTTTCACATTTGTTTCTTATATTGGCAGTCAATTATGATCTTCAAGAGTTCAACTGCCCAATCAAAAAACTGAAACTTCAAAAATTTCAAGAGTTCAACTGCCCAATCAAAAAACTGAAACTTCAAAAATTAATTTAGAAACCTTGATTGTGCAAACATGCAGCTTACATTGTTTAAAATGGATCCGATACCGCGGAGGCCTTTCACACAGAAACTGGCTCAGGTCTTTTGCTAGCTTTAATTCCTTTTATAGCTACAAAGGAATGGAAACCATGACAAATATCAGAATCACATTGAATTTCCACTATTGCAATGTATGCCTCCTACTCACATAATTTAATCTTTTTTTAAAGTACCTTCAGCATAGTCTTTAGCTCCAAACACAGCAGAACCAGCAACCAGTGCATTAGCTCCAGCCTCAATCACCTGCCAAATAACATAATACTGAAAATTAGACCCTACAACTCAAACGGATCCTATGGTTTTCTATGTCACGTAGAAAGCGTTCTAATTCAATGAACAAAGCTTGCGATTTTCCTTCATTATTTGTTTACTATTGTTTCTTTGTTATGAGCAAAAAAAGAAGCACTTGGCCAATAGAACTCTTAAATATTAAGAGTATGAGCAGATACACATGCAATATCAGTTGTTTCCCAATGTTTTATGTTGGGATTATCCTCTTGAAAAGGCAATCATTGAGCATTATCTGATTATGTTCAGCATGTAGAAAACTTGTTACAGATCATTCTAAATTATAAGTGATGGAAGACAATGTGATAATGTATACAGCACCTTGTAAGCATTTGCTGGGGTAACCCCACCATCCACTTCAATCCAAGGATTCACACCCTAGAGAGAGAGAGAGAGAGAGAGAGAGAGAGAGAGAGAGAGAGAGAGAGACCAATTAGAGATTATGTAAGGAATAAGAGCCGGAGGAAAACACAAAATCCACTATCTCATAAAAAAAATGGTTGCAGCCTACCTTCTCCACGCACAATCTTCTCAAATCAGAAATTTTCTTTACTTGGCTCTCAATAAAACTCTGGCCACCAAAGCCAGGGTTTACAGACATAATTAAGACCAAGTCAACCACTGCCAGCACCATAATAAGATTATAAGATTTTATTTTTATATCACTAAAACAAATATTAAAAATGTAACTCAACAAACTTCAATCACAAATGAATGATGAAATTAAAATTTACAACAAAAGAGTAGCACCTTGACTTTCATCATCATAGGGGCACCAAATTTGAAATTAAGCTAATTAGTAAATAATGTAGAAATATGTAATTACTAGTTAAAGTTTAAACTTCTTGAAAGATTATATCAAAAACCAGATGTTTGACTTTTCAAATTTTGTGGACATTCATAGAATATTCAGTGGAATCATATATGAAAATGAGAAAACAAAGTGACATGCTTTACATAATCACAAAAAGCCAAGTGTAATTCACCAGAAACTAAAATGAATTTGGTGAATAAATTTTAAAGTAACATTGCTAACAAAATTTCCAAACGAACCTTTTCTATTCTGTTTATAATTTTATAAAGTTACCAGTATTTTTAGAACATGGAACAACATATTAAACACATAAACTCAAATTTTACTTTTCAATTCAGAAAACAATAAATATTTAACACATGGAAATACTAGAACTCTTAGTTTACTGATATTGGTTCATGTCTAAAGCTAAAAGCTTAGTAAACCACATAAGCATATGGGAAACCTAAGCCATAAATAGCATCATTAATATTCTTATTATATAATGAAAATAAACGGAGACAGAAAAAAATGAATTCAAAAAGAAAAAGGCTCACCATCAAGGACATATTCTATTGCACTTAGCGGAGTACCAGGGTTTAGGACAACTCCAGCTTTAGCTCCCAGGCTTTTTACCTAAATCAAGAAACTTAACCAGATAAATTCAACAGGAAACTGAAACTGGAGTGGAAAACATGTTTCAAGTACCTTTACTAATGTTAGTACTTAGAAGCCAAGACATATTTAACTTTTAAACCATACACATCCATATATGTGATGGTTACTGCGTTCTTGACAAGATTCTGGAGTTGTATTTGACAATTATACAAAGGCTTGAATATATGTTTGGCTCGTGTATTATTTTAATATTTGAAGTTAGTTTTCTTGATAACAACTTTGAGTTACAGCGAAATTGTTCAACATTGAGATAGTTCAGAAGAAAACCTTACTTGATTAATTGCACGATGCAAATGGATAGTGGAAGATTGTTCACAATGAATACTGACAATGTCAGCTCCTGCTTTGATGAAATCGGGCACCCGCTGATCTGGTTCTACAATCATCTACAGTGCTTTAACAAGAGTCAGAAAAAGAAATCATCATTCAATATAAGCTTAATTTAATATATGTATAAAGATGAATACCAGGTGGACATCCAAAGGTAAATCTGTCACAGGGCGCAATGCATCAACCACAAGAGGTCCAATAGTAATATTTGGGACAAAGCGACCATCCATAACATCAACATGAATCCAATCACAACCAGCCAACTCTACTGCTTTTACCTAGCCAAGATAACACAAGAGCTCCAACAGTCATGATTGGTGACAATCAGAAATATGCTAAAATGACTTAGAAAAAAGAAACAAGTTTACAAGCAATTAGCAAACTTGATAAAGTGTAGAATAGAACCTGTTCTCCCAATTTTGCAAAGTTGGCAGAAAGAATAGATGGAGAAACAATGATATCGCTTTTTGAAAACTTGTCAACACGAGATGAAGCCTTAACCACAGTTGAAATTTTCCTCCTGAGTTCACAATAACAAAAAGATATTAAAGCAGGCTGCATTATGCTTTCAAATACCGCAAGCCTTCTCTAACAAATTCCGGAGTGTGTGTGTGTGCAATGAAAAATGTATTGTGTATAGTTCTTTCACAATTCACTGTAAATCTAGGTAAAAATATAAAATGATTCTACAAGGAGTGGTTTCAAAATTCAAACATGAACATAGAGCTACAAACAACAAATACATGGAAAAAGTTGACTAATTAATGAAAATCTAAACATAACATTTTTTGGTCTGTGGATGTGATTGCCAAACCTCATGAACATTAGCAACGATCAATTGAAAGTCACTTTCAGGACTCACTTCCATCAAACTCTCCACTTTGTAGGTTTTAAATTAACCGTCATATTAGCATTGACGCGAGATTGCCAATCAAAACATAGATTCAAACACACTATTACACATAACTGAACACCCCAGAAGTTGAATTCTAACAATAATTGAAAAGAAAAGTATACCTGGAGAAAGTGAGAGAACGGGGATGGAAGAGAGAATTCTTGTGAAGGGAAAGTCCATTGATCTGAGATTGGAGGGTAGAGGAACATAGAGAAGTTGTAGTTGAAGCCATCTTGTCTTGTGCTTTGAATTTGGAACTTTTCTCCTTTTCACAAAGTGTGTCGATTGAGCTGAAGATTGTTGTTTGTTTGTTATGTACAATGAATGAATGAACGATGTTGTAAATCCAGAAAGGAAAATCGTGTGGATGACACGTGTTGGTGGGGACTTGACTTGGATGTGCTTATCTGCAATGGTTGGTTGGTTCGTTCGTTCGTTCGCGCTCTGCTTCTCTTCTTCTCTCCCACCCAACACGACCAAGGACTTTTTTGGGTTTTCCCCTTTATCTTTGAAATACCTTTTTAAATTTTTATTTTTATTTTTAATGCATTAAGGCTTTTGCTTTTTAATTAACTTTAATGATATAATTTTGACTTCTGTTATTTGAACATCCATATATGTGACAACTTTTATTACAATCAAAATTTTATAAAGAAAATGAAGTAATGCACAAAAATTTAAGCAATAAAGAGAAAAGATAATTTGAGTATGAGAGAGAAAATTATCACAAAAGTTGTCAAAAATGGTTGTTCAAATATCATTTCTCTATAATTTTATGGCTTAATTACACTTTTGGTCCTCGTGTTTTGGCTTACTCACGAAACTGGTCATGCCCTTTTAAAACAGAACAAAACGGTCCTTCAATTATCATTTTTGTTGCATTTTTCGTCCTACCTCCTATTTTCAAACTCTAGAAACGCAGAGAAATGACAGTTTTAGGCGGTTTTAGACCTACCCCTATGCTCAACCATGAAATCAACAAGGAATAAAACATGTGGGCACAAGGAATCTATTCTATTCAGCACACTAACCAAAAAAACCCTAATTTGAAACATATCTTAGAAATTATGGTTTTTTTTTGTTAGTGTGTAGTGGATTCTTTGTACTCACATGCTTTAGTTCTTGTTTATTTCATGATTGAGCATAGGGGGTAGGTCTAAAATTGTCATTTCTCTGTGTTTTTGGAGAATAAAATGGGGGTAGGACGAAAAATGCAACAAAAATGATAATTGAAGGACCGTTTTGTTCTATTTTAAAAGGGCAAAACCAGTTCGTGAGTAGACCAAAACACGATGACCAAAAGCGTAATTAAACCTAATAAAAATTAGTATATGGATATCTCAATTGCGATCTACTAGCCGTTGTCATGTCTCCTTGACTTTATTAGCTAGCTAACACAATTGGAGTGTTTCATTAGAACTTAATTCTTTTGCTTTTGTTTCTTTTTTCTTAACAAAACAAAACTTTTTTAAGGAAAAAAAAAATACTTATTGTTGAAAATGATAAATTGAAACAAAAAACTTCTATATGCAAATGTTACCTGTTTAGTTAAAATATTGTTAGAGGGATGAGAAATTGTTAGCGGTCGGAATCAAATTTTGGAGCTCCTTCTTAAACTTTTTCAACATCCTATCCTTTTACCGCATGGATCACACCTTCAACGACAGAATGATACTTCCATATCAGATGTATGCCTAATACATCTGAGTGTTTTTTAAAAAAAATTTTCTTCAATAAATTGGTCATTTAAATCTTAAAATGTTTACCCTATTTAGCAATTGAGTGTTCCTAGTATTCTTAGTAAGAGATATGTATTAGAAAGAGGAATGTTAGCAACATTCTCTTTTGAACATTCTTTTTAGCACTTATTCTTTTATTTGATGGAATACATGCATGTTCTACCATTTTGTGTGGGTCCTATTTCCAAAGTGTACACTCACAATAATTTAAACCAATAAAAGAGTGAGTATTAGAAAGAATTTTCAAAAAGGAGTGTTGATAGCACTGTTTCCCCGCATAACTAAGGAAGTGGCTAGAACTAATGAAGAGACTTAGAACATCCACAATAGAAGAGTCTTAACCATTTAAGATCTGGTACCTATTAGATACCCCATTGTGAAGAATCTTTTTTAGACAATTAATTTTGGTGCTTGTTTGGGTTGGAGTTTGCAAGCACCAAAGCATGTTTGGAGGATTTCCAAAGCAAAACTGCCGTGATTTCTAAGACCATGTACAATGGGAAAATATTTTCAATACCCTTCAACACCCACTTTTTCAATTCCCAACACTCCACATCATTTTCTCTCTCATAATTCAACACTCATTCAATTTTTACCTCTCCAATGGTTTTTTTCATTCAACACCCTACCCCACCACCTTTTATTTCTTATTCTTATTTAATTTTATCTTTTTGTTTTTATAATTACCTAAAATTATCGATTATAATTAAATTAAAATAATACAATGAACTAATAATTTTTTTTATTATTATTGGGATCCATTTCACTAAACAAAGACTAAAACTTCAAAAGAATGGCTAATTATAAGATTAAGAGAGTGAAAAATATGATTTTTTTTTTCTGTGTCCAAATCAAATGATCAAAGTCTCTATTTATAGAGAAAAAAATTACGAATTTTGGTGAAAAAAAAAAATCATTTGCAAAGATCCATAATTATTTAAATGTTTCCCTGTGTACGATAAATGTTTCCCTGTGTACGAAAAAGTTTCATAATTATTTAAAGATTTGTCTCTTTTTATTGAAAAAACATTTTTCATTTAGCTTAAATATGTCAAAGATCCTTCAAATAGGGGTCACTTTGATTTAGTCCCTATAGTTTTTTTTTTATAAAAACAAAATATTGTTGCAATTTATAACACTTTTAATTTGATTTCTCTTTACAACTTTTTGGTGACATAATTGATGACGTGACTTATCTGAATAGGTTAATTGCATGCTAATTTAAACATGTTAATTTTAGGCAAAATTACACAAAGCTAAAGGACAAAGGATGGATGTGTTCCAACTAAATAAGATAAAAGATCTTTATTGTAATTTTGCCTGCATTTTAGTTACAAGATTGTCAACATGCGATCGTTGGGTTGCAAATTTCAACTTTATAGTGCGAAATAATTTTATATTTACAACAAACATAAAAACTAATTTTACTATTGTTGTAATTTTTAAATAGGGTTTAAGATCTATTTAATCGCAACACAAATAACAATTAATCTATTCAATCATGGACATATATCAAAAATTGGTTTGCTAAAATTTTATGAGAAAAAGAAAGAAGAACATCGAGATTTATAAAGGTTCTCCATTTTCATTCTAATTAAGAATATATTATCTCTTCATAGAAGAGAAGAGTAGTCTCTTCTGCGGGTTTCCACTATGATGAAAAATGTTTAAAAATATGTGATTACAAAGATTTCTTTGATTCCTAATTTTCTATGCTAAGCAATCACACTAGGTCCAATCTTCAAGATCTCTTGAAATTGGAAAGCCACAAAGTCTTCAAATATTAATCTCATGTTTGATAAGTATGCGTGTCATATTTTTTTCTATTTATCAGTGACTAATGTTTTACCCATATTTTTTATGCAATTTACAGGTAAATATTTATTGCATATTTCATTTAGGCTATTTATTACATATTACATATGTGGAAATAATTTATAGTTTCTATAGGTTTTTATTCTTTTTTAGGATAATGGATACTATTTATGAATAATTTAATTTTAGTTAACCAAAAATTATCATAAACAAACCTTTCAATGTGTGAAAGCAAACACTCCCTTCGTCCTTATATGTAAGCATTTTTTACCTTTTTCACATTTCTTAAGAAAAGTAGTTAGTGCAATTAACATATCTATTTTGTGTGTTAATATTAGCAAATTATTCTTTCTTTCTATGTATTAAATTTGGCTTTTCATATTTCAAGATAAAGTTAATAGTATTAATTAAGGGTATGTTAAGAAAAAATAATAATAAATGAATCTGATAATTTGAAAAATAGTTTACATTTAGGGAAAAAAATTAGTCAAAAAGGGGGCTTACATAGGGACATGGAGTATATCACTACCCAAAAAACAAAAATAGTGACGGAAATTCAGAGAGGGAAAACGTGTCCGTCGCTAAATGTTGTGACGAAGAAATTTATGAGGAATTTCATTTTTTCTGTCACCAATTTTTTCGAGTCATTTTGATTTTTCTAATAGTACAAAACTAGTGAGAAAGTAATACAAAAATATATTTTCATATACATGAAAAAAAAAAAATATCATCAAATCAACATTTTTCTTTGCAACAAATAGGGAATAATTGTACATGTAGCTCATTTAAGTTGTTTGATTTCAAGCCTACCAATACCTACAAACACTAACCACACCCAATAATTAGTATAATCAAAGTCTATTTTCATCCTCTTGTGAAAAAACAAGGGCCTGTTGCGAAAGATGTAAGGTATTGTTGCACAAGCATAGATTATCCCACGGTGTTACGGGAAAAATTTGATACACAATTCAACCAAGTTATTGTTTAGTCCATGTGAGAACCGTTGAGATAATGGATGGAAGGAGATCAGTTATCTCCAATCCTCACGTAATCCAAATTCTTGAAGCATTGTATCAATTCTGCATATACAAACAACTTATCTAACCAGAATTCTTGAAGTATTGTATCCATTCCGCATATACAAACAACTTATCTAACCAGAATTTTGGACATGTCAAGTGAATTTTATGTCCGCCATTAGAATTTACATAAGTTCCATTTCATTCATCTATGTTTTGAAATTATTATCGATGAAATTATGTAAGCACTTTTCCCTAAAAAAATATAATTTTTGCAAATTTAATAATAATAAAAAAAGGACCAGTAATAACATAATATTCCTAAGAAAACAAAAAACAAAAACATAATATTGGTTGAGCCTTATTTATGGAAATAATAAGCATGTGCCCAAATAAACACACTGTAGTAATGTATAAATAACTAACTTGCATGACTTGAAAGCGTGACTGGAGGAGGCTTTCACCGCAAATTTTAAAAGCTCCAATTCTAAGCTTGAGCAGAAACGCGATTTTGGAAAATGAGTTTGGTAACTTCATCGCTAAAGCAAACACACTAATCGAAAGGCTGCAAGCATGGGTGGAGACGATGACACCATTGCAAACCGCACGCGTTCAAAGAAGCGTCTACGACGCCACTCTCAAGGAATCGTCAACAAGCTACTACCAGTTTTGCCGGAAGAAATAATCGTCGAGATCATCCTTCAACTTCTGGTGAGATCGCTGCTTCAATTTACGTGTGTGTGTGTGTAAAACATGGAAAACCCTAATCTCTAATCCTCAATTTGCAAAGAACCATCTTCTGAGCTCAACCCCGCATCTACAGTTGGTCTCTTCCTTTCTCTGTCTTACAAAGAGAGAAATCGTGTCTTACCCTTTGAAGCTTCTCTTGGAAATTCCATCAACTCGTGTTAAACCCGTTATCTTAAGATCGAACTGCAGCACACATATTATAGGTTCATGCAATGGGTTGCTTTGTTTGCATGATTCCTCTCGATTCAATTTCAGATTGTGGAATCCTTCTATCAACTTCGAATCCAAAACATCTCCAAGCTTTGTATGTTTTAATCATAATTTTTCCACATATTGCGGCTTTGGCTTTGATCAAGTTAATGACAGATACAAGGTGCTGGTAGTTGTGCGAAATTGGAATAATTTAAGGGAAAGTGTGACCATGGTTTATACTTTTGGTGAAATTATTATCGATGAAATTATGTAAGCACTTTTGCCTAAAAAAACATAATTTTTGCAAATTTAATAATAATAAAAAAGGACCAGTAATAACATAATATTCCTAAGAAAACAAAAACATAATATTGGTTAGGCCTTATTTATGAAAATAATAAGCACGTGCCCAAATAAACACATTGTAGTAATGTATAAATAACTAACTTGCATGACTTGAAATCGTGACTGAAGGGGGCTTTCACCGCAAATTTTAAAAGCTCCAATTCTAAGCTTAAGCGGAAACGCGATTTCGGAAAGTGAGATTGGTAACTTCATCGCTAAAGCATTGTATCCATTCCGCATATACAAAGAGCTTATCTAACCAGAATTCTTGAAATATTGTATCCATTCCGCATATACAAACAGCTTATCTAACCAAAATTTTGGACATGCCAAGTGAATTTTATGTCCGCCATTAGAATTTACATAAGTTCCATTTCATTCATCTATGTTTTGAATTTCAGATGTAGTCATCACATCATTATCATTTCCCCGAGTTTTAAAATTTCCACTCAAATTGAGTTGAGTTTGTTGGTTGATCCTCGTTGGAACATCTGTTATGTAATCTTTTACCCCACAATTCTCCAAGTTTTGTTGATAAAAAATAAATGTTTTGTTCCACTAATCTAATCATAATTGGATTAGTTGTAAGGATATATTTTCTGGTAAAAGTGATTTTACTTTGAGATCTAATATCTACATTCTATTCTAAAAACCTTATATCAAATGTACTAAATTGGTTTTCCAAGGAACATATAATTATTTTAGTTACCATCGATAGAAAATAAAATAATTAATTCACAAGAATCTTTAGTAAGAAAAGTATATCTTTTTTTCTTCTTCTTTCTTATGACTAAACGAGTGTGAGTGTGTGTGTATATATATCCACTTTAATGGATAAAAAAGATAAAATGAAAATACAAAATTATTTTACCAAAACTTTTCTTTTCAATAGAAAACATGAAGCTGTTGTTGAGATTAATTGGAAGAAGAAAGAGAACAGTAATAACGTGATCTATTTTTGTATGAAGTAATAGTAACACTTGTATGGATTATAACTAACTAAATAAATACCTTAAAAAAAACTGAAAAAATAAAATGAAAATGGAAGCAAAGTGATAGAGAAGGCTAACAAAAAAACGTTCACCACAAGTGACAGCCCATTTGTGAAAAGTTAATGTTATCTGCTTTTAATTGTTAAATCTTACTTTTAATTGTATTATGATCCTCTTATTTTTTTCAAGTTATGGATTTTGGTTTCAATATTTACAATTTCATAATTTCGATCTTTCAATTTTTATAATTTTTAAATTGATCCAAACGCTTAAATGAAGATCAATGTAGATGCCACATTAACATTTTAATTAATTATATATAAACAATTTATATTTTATAACTTACTTTTTTTAATTAAATAAATGAGTAATTGTTATTGTATATTTTATTAGAATTTTTTGGTTTAGTTTAACTCGGCCTTACATGCCATATTCAATGGTGGCCCTGAACACGATCAGGATGTGCGACCGTCCAAGGCCCTATACATAAAGGAACTATTATTAGTTTTTAAAACATAAAGGAACACAGTTTTGTTTTTGTGGGTAAACATACATATAGTATGCATAAACATTATGTTCATTACATCAAAAAAAACAATATCACAATTTAAAAATGAGAAAGAAAAACACTTAGAAACATTATTACAAGAAAAATGATATTCGTACAATAATTTTCTTTTTTTATGTTCACGTTATATTTTTGTTTAACACTGCTTGAAAAAAAACATTTTGAGTTAATGAATGGGATGGATGACTCGAGTCATGTTAGTGTGGCCACGGTACCACTGTGAGTCTGTGACAGTGAGACTGCAGTAGTTGAAGTTCTGAAGTACAGCTCTGTCTCTAGCACTCTCTCAAGTTTCAACTACCAGCAACACTGTTGTGCTTGTGCTTGTGC
This sequence comes from Medicago truncatula, assembly GCF_003473485.1. Taxonomy (NCBI): domain Eukaryota; kingdom Viridiplantae; phylum Streptophyta; class Magnoliopsida; order Fabales; family Fabaceae; genus Medicago; species Medicago truncatula. The sequence continues at coordinate 53,150,549 of NC_053045.1, read as the reverse complement.
GTGTGCGGGGATGATTAAGATGATGAAGAGAGCCATTGCAATTAGGAATTCAACGGCCAATGATACTGGTGGAAATAATAAGATCTCTCTCTCACCCTCAGATTTGGAAACTGTCACCGACAAATATGCAACCTCTTCTCCTCCTCTGACTTTGATGCGTGTGATGGGTTTCTTCGTCATTTCCTTCATGCTCTTTTCCGTTCTCTTCTCACTCTCCGTTGTTCTTCGAGACCCTCCCTCTGATGCCGCTTTCCGTGAACAACCTTCATCTCTCTTCCAACTTCAACAAACACAACAAGGTTTTTTTCCTTTTTTTTTTTTTTTTTTAATTCAATTGTTCCAACTTCATTAACTAATTAGATTCTAGTAGATCGGATCAGCATTGATGGGCATTATAAAAATGTCAATGCATAGTTGAAGCTGTTACACTATCTAGATTTTTGTCTTTCATTTGCTATATTTGTCACCCTCATTTTTACTAATATTGTCATTTTTCTAAACATTTTTTTTTAATCCAACTACGGACGAGGCCATTGTTTGTCAGTCGGATCCAACTGACACCGACAAACAATGACCTCTTCCATAATTTGTATTCTAACTATTCTTCTTTTCAGAAATGATGCTTCTTAAATGACTTATGGAATTTCATTTTCTCTTACTTTGTAGGTTTGGACAGTGATGCCTCTCATTCCGGTGAGTTGCTAAACGATAAACTGCTTGGTGGTCTTCTAGCTGATGGATTCGATGAAAAATCTTGTCTCAGCAGGTATCAGTCAGCTATTTTCCACAAAGGACTATCAGGAAAGCCTTCTTCTTACCTTATTTCTAGATTGAAAAAATATGAAGCTCGACACAAACTATGTGGACCTTATACCGAGTCTTATAACAAAACAGTGAAACAACTCGGCTCTGGTCAATTTACTGAGTCCTTGGATTGTAAATATGTAGTATGGATTTCATTTAGTGGGTTGGGGAATAGGATATTGACCCTAGCTTCAGCATTTCTTTACGCTCTCCTCACAGACCGTGTTCTACTTGTTGATCCTGGAGTGGATATGACCGATCTCTTTTGTGAACCATTTCCGGATGCTTCATGGTTTGTCCCTCATGATTTTCCTCTTAACAGTCAATTGAATAGTTTCAACCAGGACTCGAATCAATGTCATGGGAAAAAGCTGAAAACGAAATCAATTACAAATTCTACTGTGCCATCTTTTGTTTATCTTCATCTAGCCCATGATTATGATGATCATGATAAGCTTTTCTTTTGTGATGAAGAGCAACTTTTTCTGCAGAAAGTACCTTGGTTAATTATGAAAACAGATAATTATTTTGTCCCATCTCTGTTCTTGATGCCATCTTTTGAGCAGGAACTGAATGATCTATTCCCAAAAAAGGAAAATGTTTTCCATTTCTTGGGTAGATATCTGTTCCACCCCACAAACAATGTTTGGGGACTTGTTGTCAGATACTATAATGCATATTTAGCTAAAGCTGATGAAAGAGTAGGCATACAAATCAGAGTGTTTGACACCGAACCAGGTCCGTTTCAACATGTATTGGATCAGATCTTAGCTTGTACATTGAAGGAGAATATTTTGCCCGATGTTAACCGCGGGCAGAATATTAATAGTTCATTAGGAACACTAAAGTCAAAAGCTGTACTAATGACATCCTTAAGCTCTGGTTATTTTGAAAGGGTAAGAGACATGTATTGGGAATATCCTACTATGACAGGAGAGGTGGTTGGAATTTACCAGCCAAGCCATGAAGGATATCAACAAACACAGAAGCAGTTTCACAACCAAAAAGCTTGGGCAGAAATGTATCTCTTAAGCTTAACTAATGTGTTAGTTACTAGCTCATGGTCTACTTTTGGCTATGTAGCTCAAGGGCTTGGAGGTTTAAAACCATGGATACTCTACAAACCGGAGAATCGAACGGCTCCAAATCCTCCTTGTCGACGTGCTATGTCAATGGAGCCATGTTTCCATGCTCCTCCCTTCTATGACTGCAAGGCTAAGAGAGGAACCGACACCGGTGAACTTGTTCCACATGTAAGGCACTGTGAGGATATGAGTTGGGGCCTTAAGCTTGTAGACAATTAGTTTTACTTAGCTAGCTATGACTTATGCTACTGTGAGTCTGTGAGTGTCAACTCCTAGTCCTAGGTGTTGCAAATTTTGTTGTACAATAGAACGAGTAATTCCTCATATGTATATTTTTTGTCCCAAAGAACTGTTATACGTTCATTCCTAATTTTTTTTTATTTTAAAAAAAAAATCACCGTAAAATCAAATATACTATAATTGGGTAAATCTTAAGTAACAACTGATTACAATTTTGTATCACTGACACTGCATTTGACATGCACATGTAAACTAAGACTATCTTTGATGCACATGAAAGTGAGCAGATAGAAAATGGCATTGAGTTTTAAACTAAAGCTTGCATTGTAATCATTCTAGAGGAAGGTAAGTCAAAAGCATAAAATGTCTGCCTGTGTACTAAAACATTTCATAATTGTTTAACAATTTGTCTTTTTTACTGAGAAAAAAAAAACATATTTGACTTGTTTTGGCTGGAATGTGTTCATTTTGTGGGCTTCAATTTAAGCCCAATGATTGACCTAACTATGATGAAAATTGTTGTATACACATGTGATAAGGTTGAAACACACTAGAAAAAGATGTAAATGTCCATCGGCAGTTAACTGCCGCCGGTTAAAATCCATCGGTTAACTGTCGATAAGGTTATATTGGTAAATTACTGGTGTTTTCCAGCCAAACACCATGTGTGAACAACATTCTTCGACTATGATCATCCTATCAAACGAGCCATTCATTGTAATATAATTTACTTTGTTCTCTTGTATTGAAATGTTTAGGGTATATTTGGTTGACAAAAGAAAGTGAAAGGAAAGAAAGTCTAAGGAAAGAAAGTGAAAGGAGAAAGAGATCATGGAAAGTGAGATGATTTGTTTAGTTGTTTGGTAAAAGTGAAAGTGAAAAGAAAGTGTGAGAGAAAGAAAGGAGTATAGTTATGAAAAGACATAAATATCCTTGAACATAATAAAATATATTACAAAAATAAGATAATTAAGAATAATAGTACCCTAATTAAATAAATACTCAAATATAAAATAGCTCAAGATTGGTTGATAACACAATATGACCATATTTTAATATAATTTAGTAGTTAACTTTTCTTAAATTTAAAAATGATAAATAAAGTACTAATTGTTGTTTATTTATTTATTTATAATAAAATAAAAGGATGGTAGGTATTATGGTCTTTTTCTTCAAAAAATAGTAATCTGCACCCTTTCTATCCTATGATATGTGAAAACATATTTGAGGTGGGTCCCACCCAAACTTTCCATCCTCTTATGCTTTTTATGTTATTCCAAACTGAGAAAGGATGTTGGAATCCGTTCCTTCTTTCCTACTTCAATCTCTCCTTCATGTTTCTAGCCTAACCAAACACACCCTTAATGTTATTGTCTTGAATTTAGTCCCTCATTCATAGAGCAATAATGATTAATATTATTAACAAGTGATAACAACAAACAATAAGCTTTCTCTATCATTTGGCTGAGGATCAACATATTCTTGACAAAGTTAGTGGGAATATACACTGACACCACAATAGGAGAGTAATGGAGAATCAAAACCAACATAAAAAGGTCATTATCAACGAAGAATATGTCTTGATCTCATGTGCTTACGCAAAGTTGAGAAAATGAAAAGTTGGGAGGCACATCTCCATCGTATCAAATTCGAATCATTTGCCAAGCAAGTCAAAGAGATTAAAAACTAGAGGGGAGCTTTTGGAAATTGCTAAGAAAATCAGCAATTGTTTATCTTTTCAAGCATGTGTAGTGTAGCAACTTTCAACGTTATGAATTATGTTTTGATTTGTCCATTTTTTTTTTTTTTTTGGACTTTTGTTATAGTATATGGTTCTATTAGTTGTGATTAATTATATCTCATTATGAAGTTCTTATTTATTACTATCTGATTTTGTTCTTCTCGCAACGCCCACAAACATACATGCAATAAAAGGGAGCCTTCAAGGTTGTAGCATGGGAAGAAGCCAATGTCATGCTAGAGCCAATTAATGTTACAAGAAGTCAAGACCATGAGTGATGTGAGATTTTTCACCTTTGTCCAGGTATAGAGCCTTAGGACAAATTATGGTAAACCTACTAAATACTCTTCCCATTAAAAAACTAGTGGACCTTTAAGAAGAAAAAAACAAACCAAATAAAATATTGAGCTGACGAAGGATTTTTTTTTATTCGTTAGTGATCGAGACACTATAATTGTTTAATTCACTCGGGTTATTTGAGTGTTATTGTTTGAAAATGATCTGTAAATCGAGATAATCAAAGACTTAAAATAGTACTAATGATATTCATGGTGGACCAGCTACCTTAAGGATTATTAATTGATCATACAAATTACAATATCTAAAAATTGGCTCTAAAAGTTGACCATCTTAACTCCAGTGCTTAGGTGTAAGAAAGTTCAAACGCAATTTACTGGATTATGGTCACATGTAACCACATGAACTTGTTGCTGCTAAAAGAGTTCACGTATCACACACCATTCCTTTCTCGAACATACAGTGGTGGATCTTGAGTTTTTTTTTTCGAGGGTGCAAAATATTTGAAGAATATATATTAAATAGTTTCAAAAAATGTGCAACATTGTTAACTGGTGTGGTGGTAATATTGCTTGATTGATACTTGGGGGATGCTAGTTTGATACCTACTAGGATCTTGTTTTTTGAATAAAAAAATAAAAATTTGCTAAGAATTATAAAAAAAGGGAGGGTACCAAGGATTGAACAGACAAACTTTTACACATTGAAGGACTGCATAACCACTACAACAACACCCATTTGTTGAAATATCAAACATAATATGAAATTTATATAAAAACGGGGGGTGCAGTGGCACCTGGGGTCTCCAAAGAGATCCGCCCATGCGAGCATGTTCAATTCAAGCCCCAATCGGATTTCCCCAAGGTGAGGTTGTAACTTATACTCCCTTCAGGTTCATTTAATTAATGATGTATGTGGTCCATAATATGAATAACATACATCATTAATTAAATAAATCTAAAAGTTAATTTTGCTTATATTTTGAAACGGAGGGAGTATTATATTTCTAAATCATAATTAATAACACAATTCTCCAAGGCCAATGATATGCCTCCATATTTCCATCTACATGATGAGGTGCATGGGATATATACCATTGGGGTCCCTTTTACTAACAGTTTATTTGTGCTTAAAAGGAATGTATTAACTAACTATATAATTGCTTATTGCAGGAAAATGGACATTTCTTTCGAAATGTCTAGCACTTACACACACCACATCAAAGTCATTTTGTGTGGTCATGGGCTAATTAAATTTAAATGAGGATAAAACTTACCTTTCCCACACTTAGGTTGGATTAATCTTTACTATTCAAAACTTTATACAAAATATCTACTTGGATATCTCAATTCCTGTTCATTGTTTGTATCTTTCTTTTCACTTGATATATATGTATACCATCTTGGAAGTATGCACAAAAGACTCTAAGTGGTCTCAAGGGTGTGAAATAATTGACATTACCTAACCACAGTAGGAATTAATATTGTGGTTAGCCAAACATGATATTGACACGTGGAAAAAAAATGTTTATAGACGTCGTTTCTTATGTTATGGCATTTTGTTTTTGTACTTTTTCAATTTTTAACTAGTCATTTAATTTGCTATATTCGCCTATGAATATATGAATGTGGTGATTGAAATAAAGTAGGATTCATGATTGCATTGTCTTTTAACAAGGGAGGCCATTAGTGTACATAAGGACACAACATCCTATCATAAATAACTAAAATCTTAGCAATAACGGTCGTTGATGATCAAATCTATTTGGAGACGCTTCTTCCAGCAAAAATAAATGGTAATCAGGTACATGATCATAGAATTTTCATCGTCTCTTATGTGCTTTTCTTCCATGCATTCTTGGTTTTAAATTCAGCAACCTAGTTGTCAAAGTTGACGGAACCTGGTTGTACGGTAAGTTTGTTGTTAGTTGTTGCATAGGATGGGAGCAACAATATATTTTCCATCACTTTTGCATTGGTGGGAGGTGAGAAAAAGGAAACCATAAGTTATTCTTGAAAAATCAAAGAATGCACATCACACATAGGAGGGGATTTGCGTGATTTGAAATAGACATTAATCAATCAAAAGTACATATAATGATCCACATAATGGTTGGAACCATTCTTAGACATCCCATGTGTATTGTGTCTGACACATTGAACAGAACTTTATGTCATCGACCAAGGATGGAAAACTTAAGAAAAAACTTCAGAGTACGAGTAACAATCTCATTCGTATTGTTGTAATTTCCGCATATTATTTCCCTACACAAATATCTGACAATTTATTTTATAATGAAATCCGAGTGGCAAATTAGCAGGCTTTAAATTGGATCTACAATTTTTTTAGAGAAAATATGGTCGACGATGAGGTCACATCACAACTAGCTTTGTCTAGTCAATGAACTCAGTATTTAAGGATACTCACAACCTCCCAATCACAACTCTGGTCAAATAATAGTCAATGAACTCGGTATTTAAGGATACTCACAACCTCCCAATCACAACTCTGGTCAAATAATCGACCTACTATTGGTTAGAGGCTTTATTTGCTTTAAGAAGAGTGCATAAGGTGGAAGCAAGAGTGGGTTATGGTTAGCCACTCTTCGTAAGTTACATGAAGTTGATTAAGGAAGAAGCGATTAAGTCCAAAAGTCACCAAGTCAGAAAGTGCTTCCTAGAAAGATATACTTTCTTTGTCCTTGAAATTGTCGACCATAAGGAGAGAATGCCAATGAGAAATTACAAGGTTGGCCTGTAAACAAGGTGGCGTAATAGGGATTGTGGAAAATTTCAAGCTTTACATGTGCCTTGTTCACATGTCTTAGCATCATGTTCTAGTTTTCATTATGACTATAAAAACTTTGTACATCAAAAGTACCAAAATGAGAGTGTATAAGTCATCTACAACATAAATTTCGATGTATTTCACCACCTGTAGTATTGGCTAGGTATGAGGGCCCAATACTCTGCCACGATTCAGTCATGTGAAGACTAAAGAAATGTTTTCTAACCAGCACTTGCATTATGACCTAAATGGACATTGTGGAAAAACATCCGATAAAATGTGACCTGTGTCGACTCATCGATCATTCTCGTAAAAATTATCCACATGCTACTCATTAGTAGTTAATTTTTGACGAGAATATAATGTAACAATCTAGACTTTAAACAAACATAGTATAACATTACAATCTAGACTTGACATATCTACTAAACCTTAACATTCATCCACAACGCTCCTTCTCCATCATCTTCGAATCAAAATATGGGTTGTACATCAACGTCATTCTCAAGAAGCTAAAAATCTTGACATATTCTAGAGGGATTTGGGGGGTGTGCTTTCTGTGATGCGTCGTCGGAGTCGACGATGCATTTGTTTGTGTCGTGTCCTGTTTTCTTTTCGGTGTGGTATCAGGTATCTAGGTGGTTGGTTTGGGAGTTTGTGACCCCTCTTCGTCTTGCCTAGTAGTTCCTGTCTTTTACGGGTTTAGGTGGGGGGAAGAGAGTGAGGTTAGGTTTGCTTCTTGTTTGACATGTTTTTATTTGGAACATCTGGACGTCCCTGAACGACCTTTTGTTTTCTAGTTGCACTCTTCATGAGGAGCCTGTAGTGGATAGAGCTAAACTCTTAGCTTGGAAGTGGTTCCTGGCTAAGTGCCCTGGCAGTTCCTACACTTATCATGAGGGGGAGGTGCAACCCGTCCTTTGTTGGTATCAGTAGGGTTTTGTGGTGGTGGTTTTCATGGGGTTCCGGGGGGTTAGGTGGGGGTTTGTTGCCTCCTCCTTTCCGACCTGGCTACCTTTTTTTTTTTCTTTTTTCTCTTTGTTTTTGCAGGTGTTTTCGCAGGTGTGGGGGTGTGGCCTTTGCTGGGGTTCGCCTTGTTGTTGTTTTTCTTTCAGTCTTTGTTTGTTGGCGGTTAGTCTATTGGGGGCTCTGTGTGCCTCTTATGGTGGTTGTTTTTATTTTTTCTTTTTTGACCTTCTTTTGAAGTCCTTGTGGTGTATATTGTACAATTTACTCTTATATATATATAAGGCAGGATCCGTTGACAGCAGATGTAAGTCCTTTAACTAACACCAAATCTCAACCATTAAATCTACTCTTAGAAACAAAATTGTGTTTCTTCTTCTCTACTCACAATTCACAAACAAATCACAACTTCTTAACAAACAAATTACAAGCTTATGTTCTCCTCTTCTCACAACAAGCAAACAAACCTCTCCTTCTTCCACTCTCAGCAGTCAGCAACATCATTTTCTCTCGTCACTCCTTTTTCAAATCTAGTGTATCTCTCAGTTCTCACTCTAAGTCTAAGCCAAGGTAAGTGAAATAGTCAATTGATTCTCTACTTTCTCATTCATTCTACAATTGCTTTTTTAGGGTTTTAGAATTGTGAATTGAGAATTGGGGTTTTTTTAGGGTTTGAATTGGAGATTTTCTGTTGTTCTGCAATGAATGAATTTAACACAAAATTCTAACATTGAAACATTGAGTCACTTCTTTTATGAGATACTCTTTGACTTTGCTTCTTGTTAAATCAGAGACTTTGATAGATTTGATTTAATATATGAGATACTCTTTATGGTAAATAGAGATAACTTTCACTAACCAAAATAGTTATTACAAACTACATGGAAGCAGGAAACACTTAAACCAAGAAACAAGAGCTAAACTCAAACAAACAAAAAGAACCATTAGTCTCGCACCCGAATCATCAGAGTTTGCACCTTCTTGAATTGCAATCCTCTAATGTAAGCATCCATTTTGATTTGGTTAAGGAGTTGTTGAACCAATCGGTAACAATTCTGAAATCTTCTATCATTCCTCTCCATCCAGATCATATACAGGGTCACACTCAACACCATTCTATGAGCTTGATGCATACCATTGTTACTGTTACAATGAGACTGAATATATTGGAAAATAGATTGCCAATTGCTAGTATTGACAATCATATTCATCCATCCCACAACACCTTTCCAAACAGCATCAACATAATCACAAGAAAAAAAGAGGTGAGAATGAGTTTCATTCTCCTTTGTACACAAAATTCAAACTTGATCACATTGGATACCTACTTTAAGCATCCTATCACAAGTTGGCAATCTAGCATGAATAATCAACCAAGTAACAAACAAACATTTTGGAGGGGCTGGATTATTACATATCATTTTCCTCCAACCAACCTTTGCAAAGTCACCTCTTAAAGCATTATACATTCTCTTAATAGAGAAATTAGCTTGTTGAAAAATATTTCCATCAACACTTGAAATAGTCTTTGCTGCACCAAAGACTTTTTTTATTACCCATGAAGCTTGTGCATGCACATCCATGAGTAACACATTCCTATATGAGATACTCTTTGTCTTTGCTTCTTTCTAACATTGATTTGTTTTATAGGATGATAATTGCTTGTTTGTTTTGTTTGTTTATAGAAAAACGATAGTGTTTATAGGATGATATAGTAAAATGATATTGTTAAATCAGTAGCAAAATGATTCATGGCTTTGTTTGTTTTGTTTTATTAATAATACAAGTTAAACATTGCTTGTTTATGATAATTGATCATTGTACAATGGTGTTTATAGGATGAATAAATTCTTTCCTGTGTTGTCTAGAGACCAAGCTAGTTCTTCGACTAGTCAAGCATCGAACACGAATATTTCTCCCAACTCGACCAATAAGGGTATTAAAGTTGTTGATTATGAATTGTTGGAAACGGATCCAGGAATTAGGCCTCCAATTTCAAGCTATCTTCCTGAAATCCAAGATGAGGTACGTAAAGCTTACTTGAAAATTCGTCATCATCAACCTCATAGCAACTTTGTTTATCCTTGGTCTGATTTTGGTGGAACAAGACGTCGATTTAATAAGAGTTGGTTTGATTTGTATGACTGGCTTGAAAATTTTGCCACACTAATATGAAATGTCTAGATCCACCCTTGTACATAGTCCATCACTAGGGGTTGGCACGGTTCGGTTAACCATATTAACCGAACTAAACCGAAGTGTTGAAATGGTTCGGAATAACCGAACACATAGTCCATCACTAGGGGGTGGGCATGGTTCGGTTAACCATATTAACCGAACCGAACTGAATACTGATCATTGATATGATTAATTGAGATCTAATGGTTCAGTTCAGTTAATTGAGGTTGGTTCGGTTAACCGTTCGATTCAGTTAATGAACTGTTTTTAAAATAACGACTCGATTCAATAACCAATGTAATGATTCAGCTAATTTTAGTTTGGTTCGGTTCGGTTTTTGGATATTTTTGCCCATCCCTATCCATCACAAGTTGCTTTATCAATTTAAATGCTTCCTCTCCAAGGATGAGATTCAACGATCGTTCGAAATATATTTATGTTATCTCACAAATATCTCAACAAACTAGGCATGGCAACAAAACCCGTGCCCATGGGTACCCGCCCAAACCAACCCCGATTTGACGAGTTTTCCCCAATTTGACTGGGTTTGGGTATAGGTTTAGGTTTTCCTCGATTTCAAAATACGGGTACGGGACGAGTAACAGGGATATATGTACCCATCCCGAACGCATACCCAAACCCTACCCGAATGTAGAAATATCATATTTTTGTTTTTGTTGAGGGGGTTGATAATGATATGCTATGTTATTTGGTTTGATAATTGTCATGATATACGAACTTTCATTGATAGTTAAAGGAGAAACCAAATTATTCGGTAAAGAAATGTTAAAATGAACACAAATTATTGGATAATACATTACAATGTTATCTTTGGAGTTAAAAAAACTTTTTTTTTTAATCAAAAAATTGATTCACCCGAACCCATTGGGGACAGGGATGAGATTCAATTTCTCATCCCCGTTGGATATGGATAGGATAACGGGTAAGTATATGAGAGTAGTGGATGGAGATGGGGAAGACAAAACTCGTCCCCACCTCACCCTATTATCATGTGTACAACAAACTGACTCATTCATATTTCGATTATATTTACCAAACACTTTCAATTATGTAAGCATTAAATTCTATTGGCAAAAATATACATTTAATCCTTACAAATATAATGAATTTTGGTCTTGGTCAAAAGAAAAAAATGTATACCTTTGTTATTTTAAAAGGTTCAAAAGAAAATTTTTTGGTTTTGGTCTTTTAGTTGATTTGGCCAATTTAAACCGACTCTGGCACATGCTAACTATTTACAATTGTTACTGGCTTGACAGTTTTTATATATTAACCAATAAACTTACTTAATTAAAAAATAAAACTTTGTTAAAGCATTTAAAAATAAACAATTTTTTATATTAAAAACAAATAAATTTACATACACTACTCGTCTCAAATTATGTAACCTACGCATGGCAATGCACAATTTTAAACTTAAATATCTTTAATAATCTAATAAAAAAAATTATGAAAATTTGATATTTTAAAAATATTAATCGAGACGAATCCAACAACATCTTAGAGCATCCACAATGGAGACTCACATCTTTGAGGTCTTAAATGAGTCTCACATTGACACATCACTTTTTAATAATTTTTTAATAATAGTACCTAATAGGTACTCAGCCACTCAATGGAGATCCTCTAACAAAAGGTCTAATTGGGTCCCACCAATATTATTTATTTAATACACTATTTATTTTAATATAATTTTTAATTATTATTTTAATAAAAATAGATGTGGGCCTATTTAAGAATGATGTCTTAATTTAGACCTTGCATCTTTTAAGACTCTCAAAATATTTTTCCACAATGGAATACCTATTATTATTAGATGCCTGGTCTTAAATGTTTAAGATCAAAACATGTTATATGAGCAATATACATTTTTAAATTAAATCATTTAAAATTGGACGGAATGATTAATTTAATTTAAAAAACAAAAACGGGAGCCTCGTGAATGGTTGGCTATTGGTTCGCTTAACCTGCTGTTCATTTAAATGATTTTTTAATCGAAGTGCAAATGACATCCATAACATAACTGCCAATGGGTCCTTGACCGTTAAAAAGGCCTAACTTTTTCCCCAAAATGACATCATATGATATATCACACAGTGTGGGACATACCCCACAATTGCCAAATTGCCCATGATCGTCAGGTGCTGCCAACGGAAACCGGCAAGTGGTAACCCATTACACGTTTATTTCATTTCTTGTCCTAAATTTTTTTAACACTTTATTAGTGTGACTGCATGTAATTTAATTAGACAAATTTTATGGTTGAGTGTACCGATATACAAATTTGTTAAAATAATAATTAAATGAGTTGATTTTTGAAGAAAAATAATTATTTTTTATAATTGACAATTATCAAAATTAAATATTATTTACCAAAAGCGTCGACAAAATAAAATATAATTTTTCTGAATTTTTATTACTTATAATAAGGAATATTGATTATTTTTTATAAGAAATGTTAAAAATTTAATATTATTTTTATAAATAATGGAATGATGTTTCTTATTATGAGATGATGTTTTCTAAAATATAAACATTGATAAATAGCTTTTTATTTCATAAAATAATCGTTAATTTATAAATTTATGATGCAAGAGTATCAGTACACCTCATTTTGTTAGGTGTACAGTATAAGTTCCAATTAATTAATGGATTTTTCTTATGGTCAGCTACGGTAGACATGTTCATACATGCACACACATATGTACCAAAAAAAATACATGTACACAGAATTAAGAGGTTAAATATTTATTAAAACAAAAAGTGTTCATATTTGTGAAAGATGAAAGTGTGAAGGATAAAAAATAGATTTTAATTATATACATACAAATGACTAAGATTGATTTTGTATAGGTTAATATTTGAATATTCATTTATAGTTATACTATGTTTAAGTATTGCTTTGCTCTAAAAACAATGTTTAAGTAGTACTGTTTACAACTAATTTAAACAAACTCTAGCATAGTTAGCATTATAGACTATAGAGTATATAAAAAAATAGCAGTGTGAAATTAATACTTTTTCATAGTATTTCTATTTCATTTCAGGTCATTGCGTCGCTTTCAAAGAGCCTCACTTCACATGCATGCACAAAAGTGCTACGGCCTACGGGCTCTATGACTTTTCTTTAATCGTTTGTTGGGTTTTCATGGTACTCAAATTAATTAATATACTCTGGTCGAAAATGAAAGATTTACCTTAATTAACAATAGTTAATCATATTTTAATAAACGCCAATTCTTAAACTCATAAATCATAAGCACCTGGCCCTCTAATCTGATGATGATGATAAGGTGGTTGGCGTTTCTAAACTTTTACCATATTTGCACCAATCAAAGGATAGACTCATTAAATTATAATACATCCATGAAAGTTAATTTTTTATCCCAATCTCAATCCCACAGTAAAAATATCCCAAATAAACTTAAACACCCCCTAGGCCCATTAAGAAAGGGACCTAAAAATTTTAAGAAAGGATAATGGGGTTGGATTGGAGTCATTATATGATTAAGAAAATGAAATTTAAACAGCTAGTGGGGTTATTTTTTAATGTATTTATTTATTTACCATCAACCCAAGAGTGAGTTGAGTGGATAAACGTAAAATACAAACTGCTAGTGTTTTCATATGGTTAAGGATCAAGACGTGTAGGACTCAAATTAGTGGACTTTTTCAGAGGATTTATCATGTGCCATAAATATAAACACCACATGGCACAAAAGAGAGATACGTACATTGTATTTTTGGACAAAATAAGAAAAAGAAGATCAATGTTCTCATGTCATGCCATTACAGCTTCAAAACGGAATGCATTATGCATGCATATCATAAAATGGGAAATGGATGATTTGACAAATTCAAATGAATGGATGAATGATAACATTCACATATAAGGACAAAATTAACCACTGTACATTTCTTGCTTCAATTAAAAGAAAAATGAAATTATTTGTGTACATTCATACATGTATTTAACACCATGACAAAGAAACAAATGGATAGATGTCAGCGGCGGAGCTGGAAAAAGTTAGGATGAATTGTCAAAATAACTTATGATATATATACGCAAAATTCATTTTTTAATAAGCATGAAATACAAAGTTGATCATTAAAAAGTTAAACTACATAACTTTAAAAATTTAAAATAATTATTTACATATTTCGAGTGACTTGAAAGTATGTTTATAACGCGTACTGGGATGGAGAAAAGGGTGGGACACAAGATAATTTTATTTACATATTTCGAGTGACTTGAAAATAATGAAGTATTAATCAAAATATAAAGATTGTTAATTTATATAAGTTTAAAATTTTCTTACATATCACATGCATTCAATCAAATTATTTCATGATATCATTTTTTTTATATTTGTTTCTAATATATCTTACAAATATCTATTTTACATTATTTGAGTGATGAATGTGTAAAAAATGTTTACATTCTCATGCATAAAAACCAATCTCTTAAAAGAAAGAAGATATAACCAAACGATTGAGCTCAAATAGTTAATAAACTCCGTCAAAGAACAAAACGTTCGAAATAATCCGAGTTCGATTCATATAATAGATCAATTCTTGATCAAATTATACTTATTTCACAACCGAACAACGGATTACGTGTCCATTTCTCCTAGGAACGAGGGGTTTAACACAACAACAACAACAACAAAAAAGATGGTCTTTTATTCATTTATTTCTCATATAAATCTCAAAATATTCTGTCAAATTTTTTGCTAATTGAATATGACTTTTATTGTCATAATGAAATGAAATTTAGTTTTTTGAAGAAGCTCAACTAGCCCATTTAAATTGACATCGAAGATAATCGAATTTGAGATCTTGAACAGGAGTACACTTCCAAACCCCAAGTCAATACCACTAGGTCAACCCAAGTGGGTTAAAATAAAATTTAATTAAAATCCAGAAGTACTAAATCAAATTTTGTTTTCCTGATGGAAAAGTACTCCATCAAATTAGATGAATAAATAAATAAAATATGCTATAGCATTAAAGGGTAATAAATAAAATCATATACTTGTTCTCGTTTTGAATTTTTATCTTGTACTCTGATTTTCTATTGGAGTCGTGTTGCAACTGGTCCTATCCTACTTATATATTTTTTTTAATTATATGTCATATTCAAATATTCAATAGCAATATGTTGGGGTTGTACTTGCATGTCACAAATTCTTTGTTCTCATTTGACCTGTATCTTGACTACAAACTAAACACATCAGATCACATTTACTATTCCAAAACTCTTCCCTTAATGAAAAAAAAAAATTATTATTTGAGAAGCTGCCTTGTATAATTAGTGAATTAAGAATTTTTCAAAAAATAATTAGTGAGTTAAGATGCAAAAATCTTTGAAAAATGTAAGTAATTAGAGAATGGTGCGAACATTAATGTTTTAGGTGAAAATGTTTGAATTTATACATATGTTTGAGTTTGACAATGATTCAAGACTGAATCAAAGTGTCATATCATTTATACACCGCCCACATAAAACAGAAAAAAAAGGCCAAAAGGGTTAGAAGAATTTGTGATTCATGATTTGTACAAAGGAGCTTAGTATAGTAGGTAAAATGCAGATAAGTTGTTTGTCAATATTTGTCTATGTCAAAGTACGCGCGTGCACGTGTAGTACTAATTATTCAATCAATCAATGGTAATGTAATGTAACTGTATAGTTCCCACATTCTAAATTACCAGAAATCAATGTCACAGTCACAATCTCAGCATTAGCCGAGCTATATAGTAGTACTATGGTATATACTATACTATATACAATACAAAATTACAAATCCAGAAAAGCAAGATCAACAATGCAATACTTAATCATTTTTTTTTTTTAATCCAAGCAGACAAAAAATAATAATAACCATCCATGCTTATGACATGCACAAGATTTGTTACACTTCCATGATTATATTACATAACATATGCTTTATCATAACATCTTTTTAGATAAAATCTATACAACATAATATGCTTCATAATTTCTTCATGGACCCCTCTTCATTTATCTCAAAAGCTCCTTAATTTGGATCAATTTAGTAATTCCACAAATTACCATCAAAATCAACAGCTGCAACAGAAGCAGGTGGTGGACGATTCTGATTATTCTCAAAAGTCCTTCTACCAATATCCAAATTTGACACAACAGAACATGTTTCAGCATTCATATCAGTAGTTAGATCAGTTTCCTGTGACACACTCATAATTTGTTGCTGTCTCTCAGTCTTGAAACCATTGTTTTCATACAAAGCTCTTAAAATTGCTTGATCTTGCATACCACAAACAGAACTTGGATATTGCAAATTAACCGCAGCTTGATTATTAGAGTATAATGAACCATTAGAAGATGAGATTCTTGGGAAAAAATCTAGTTGATTATGTGAAGAAATACCATAAATTGAGTTGTTGAATGAATCAAAGATCCCTCCTTGGTTTCTTTGAACATCAATTGAGTTGGAGAAGCAGGACACGTAAGCTGAATCATTCAATTGTTTGATTTTCCCAATTGAATTCGACGAATCAGTAAGTGGTGGTAAAACAGAACAACCAAATTCATTACCAAGTGAATCCAACCTCATTATACCAGAAATATGTGTTTTTTTCCCAGCTGAACTCTTCTGAAAAACCCTACAAATCACCCATTCATTCTGCAAAACACAATCAAATTCAAATTCAATAAAAAATGGTTAAGTACAATAAGAAAAACAGAGAAGAAAGTTTATAGAAGAATACCTTTGCAGCTTTTGGAAGATTGTGAACAGAGAATTTACCCTCAAGTCGATATTCATGCATGACCCAATTACTTTTTTCTCCTTTAGGTGCTCTTCCTTTGTAGAAAACAAGAGTTTTCTTCATACCAACCAACGATTTCCCTTTGAAAATTTCTTTATCTTTCCCAGTTGCTTTCCAATAACCTGCTTCTGTTGCTCTGTTTGTCCTCAACCCAGTTGGATATTTTCTGTCTCTCACACAGAAAAAGTACCATTCTTTTTCTCCCATTTTTGCTTTAACTAAAACCCAAAAGTTTTCAATTCATGAACAAAGATTCATATCAAATTCAAAGGTGGTAAAAAAAAAAAAAGTGGGTCTGAAAATTTGATTGGTTTAACTTACATGGTAAATCCCAAGGTTCAGACTTGTTGAGGTCTACATCACCAATGGCTCTTGCAGAGAAATTTGAATCAATAACCTTTTTGTAGAGGTAATGACTTATAAGCTCTTCATCAGTTGGGTGAAATCGAAATCCAGGAGGCAAATCCATCTTCTCATCTTCCTTATTTGATAAGACTGAAACGTTTTCCATCTTGATCAAGGTAACCAAAAGGGTCAACCTCTAAAACCTTGTTCAAAACCTCAAATCAAAGGTTTTAGTGATGAAACAGAGAAGAATTGATATATAAAAGAGAAGATGAAGATGAGAGAAAGTGAAGGTGGTGGTTGTGAAAAAGAATTGTGATGAGAAAGGAGAAAGAGAAGGAAAAGAAGGGCATAAATACTGGAGTTTGGGGGAGGAAGAAACGTGGAATGTAAGGTAACTTGGTTTGTTTGTTGTTTATAGCCTAAAGCCCCACTTTCCTCAACTTTTTGATCACATTATAATTTTATCATCTTACCCTAAATTGTTCTACTTCTGACTCAACCCACCATGCCCAAATTCCATGCATATAATTTTATTATATTATCATCAAATCATTTATCATAAGGTCGTTACTTTTCCTCCAAAAAAAATAAAAGTCGTTACTTTTACCATCTACTATTAGTCCTCTATTGCCCATGCTTTGGACACTAAATTTCAATAGAGAAAAACGTGGTTATTTTTACAGTTAAATGAATCCAAAATATTTTTGTTTATGAGTTGGATGGATAATAAAGGTACGTCTATTTAAGATTTTGGAGGTAAAGAGAGAAGATGGCTTATTTTTCTGTTTTAAATTAAAAAGCTAAAAAAATATTTTTTTTTTAAAAATTAAGTGAGATTCAAATGTTATATGTTCTTTTGGGTATCAAAAGGAAAATTAGAAAATTCGTCAAAAAGAAAAAAAGGAAAATTAGAAAAAGAAAAAAGAAGGGATAAGGGGAGAATAAACCAATCAATTTCAATTTGGTTTGTAAGGTAGTGTGAGCTTGGATTTATGCGTGTTAAATGTTTGACAAGCTCACACTACCATACAAACCAAATTGAAATTGGGCGGTTTATTCTCCCCTTGTTACTTATTTTTTCTTTTTCTAATTTTCCTTTTGATAACCAAAAGAAAATATAACATTTCAATCTCACTTAATTTTAAAAAAATATATATTTTTTTTTTAGCTTTTTAATTTAAAACAGAAAAATAAGCCATCTTCTCTCCTTCCCTCCAAAATCTTCAATCAAGACGCACCTTTATTATCCAACTCATAAACAAAAATATTTTGGATTCATTTTACTGCAAAAAAAATCTGACTCCGACCACGTAGTTTAATTAACTGCAAAGGAGATACCAATTGACTCCCATCACGTAGTTCAATTAATGGCGAAGGAGATACCAATGTTTCATCATTATGCCAACCTCCTTCAGCTAATTTAAAGTTATCTTGTTAAGGATTGAGACATCTCCATCACCACATTCTCATAGAAGGAAACCGTTGTGCATATATTCTTGTTAATATAGGAGTTGATCCTAGGGGACCTCTTGTGAGGGTGCGTGAACATTGTCTTGTCTATCTACAATGCTCTAAGCGGAGTGTCCTTTATTAAAAAAAAAACTAAGAACAAACGAAAGATTAACGACACTCACTAAATGAACATATGATATGTCGCTAAAGGCACCATAAATGATAACAACCTTACTGGCACTCATAACACCCTTTTTAGCAAGAAAGTCGCTGCCACCATTGCCTTCATGCAAAGTATGGCGAACTTCAGCAACCTAATATGTCTCCATAAGATCTCCAATAAGATTTCATTAGTTAACTATAGTTAGTGATCAAACTTCTAGTGATAAATAACTTTGTTGATACTAAAATATAGAGATAACCATCTGAATCAATCATAATAAACCCTTAAAATTTATTAGGATAAAACTTGAAGCATAAAACCGGCTTCTACAAGTGCTTGCATATTTTGTGCTAACAAATTTTGTGGAATATGAATCACATCATTACAAACCAAATCAAACAAAAGTGAATAGAAACTATTTACTTAGCTAGCAGGATTGTGTCAAATATTATTTTTATTTTAAATAGTTTATGGAACCTTAGGATCAGTTGATTTGTATAGTGTCTTATTTAAGAAAACTGAACGCCTAACCAAGATGTTACCTCATTCAGGAGTATCTAACTAAGACATGTTATTTTCACTCACCACGTTGTACCCACTCGTACCAAATCCAATATTTGTCATCTAAGAGCAAAAAATGTTTTGGGACCTAAACCACTTTTGAATTAGGGTTTGACAATTATTGGAGGACCCAAAAGCCACTAAAAACCCTAGGCTTCCACCCCCAACCAGAGATTAAACCCCATGTCATAATATATACAAGAATTAATAGCAATCACAATTTAATGATTTTTTTATAACAAAAAAAAGCTGATACCCCGCCCAAGAATTATAAAATAATTTGGGGGGACTAATCACACCATCCATTAGTTGAGGGGTCAAATTGAAGCCATATCAAAATTCTATATGGACTAATCCAACACATAAATTGTTAAAATTAGGGGAATTTGAATCTAAGAACTTGAAATGAACACATAAATTTAATATGAATATTTTAAATTAGAAATTTGGAATTACTTAAATAATTTACAATGAATCATTGCTAGGGACATGTCCTTTGTTTGCAAATTGGTGCATTGCAACTCATCATATATATGCAATATTATAGTAAGTTTTTTTTTTCCTTTCTTTCTAAACAAAACAAAAGAAAAACGACTAGAATCAGCTGGTGATGATAATGTATTAATGTGTACTTCTTTTTTCCTGAGAAATTAAGATATTTTATACGAAAAAGAAAAGAATATCATGCTTTGAAAAAACATCGTTTTATTATAAATAAATAGAAAATAAAGAGTATTCGGGAAGCTAATATTCTTTTACCCAAATAAGTTATCCCAGCTGTATGATTACATTCATTTTATGATCAATAATTGATCATATTGGCTCGTTTTCCATCTCTCTTTCGAAAATCAGTTATGTCACATTATTGGATTTGAAAATACCAATATAGCCTTCAAGATTTATTAGAGACAATCTCTAATAAAATTAATAATTTGTGCAAAAAAAAAAATATACTGTTGATTAGTCAAAATGAATATTTTAATCAAAACCAATTTCATATTTGACAATATGTTATATTTAAAAATTGTCAATGAACTATGTTTCTATTACTCATAGAACTTATCTTTATTTTATAAACAACAACATGAATTATAAATTAAAGTAATTTATATTATTTTATAATGTACAAATTTTATTTTATTTTTAAAAAAAATTCTCTTAATCAATTTTTTTTTTGCTCGAGTAGCATAATAGCTAAAAATTCATAACTTAAATGTGAATAAATGAAATGTTCGGAGTTCTCTTAATAATTTTCTAATGTATATTTTACTTGTGTTTTTTAATATACAAAATACAACAAATATTTTGCTTGCGCTAAAAGTTACATCTTGTGTGCCTTTAGTGCGATCTGTGACAGTTTGAATCGGCTTAATAAGTAGGTTGAGGCAGTTTGTGCATTCAGAATTTAGAAGTATGTCCATGACTACACCAATCATCACTATAAACTCCTTTGAAAGAAACCAATCCTAATAAAATAAATAATGCTACATGTTATTAATTAAACTCTCATTGCTAGGACAAAAAATTAGAGCTCGACTCTATTAGAATTCATTCGGTTTCAAATTCGACTTCATTTTAAATTCAGTTAGTTTGAATCGTATAATTCATAAGTGAAATAATTCAAATCTTTGTCTTTTTTTTTTTTTGAAAGAATCAAATCTTTGTCTTTTAAAATGAATAATTTAGGTTTAAATATATTTTTCGTCCTTTAGCGTATTTCAAAAATATGTTTTGATCCTTTATCTTATTTTAAAATGTCTTGATCCTTTATCTTTTTTAAATGATTCACATTTGTCCATCTGTTATCCATTAGAGAAAATTAGAAACTAGACTCATGTGGCTTCTAGCATGTCAAACACGTTGCATAACTTCAATCTCCTTCACGTATTAAACTTTCGTTAACTTATGTTATGATTTCTAACAAAAGAACTAAAAAAGTGAATCTTTTTAAAAAGATAAAGGAGCAAAACATGTTAAAAATAAGATAAAGAACCAAACCACATATTTGGTATTAAATTAAACTCATATGGCTTCCAGCTTGTCAAACATGTTGCAAAACTTCAATCTCCTTCAAATGAGTCGCATCAAATTGTTCTTCTTCAAAGGTATTACCCCAAAATCTTCTACAAACACTTATGTTCTTGTTTTTGTTTTCAACATTTCTTCTTAGTATGTCTAAAAAACGATGTCGTTTTTCCCTGTGTTATGCCTTATAGATTTATGTTAACACCGTAATTGCCACATATTAAACTTTTGTTAACCAGTGTTTTGATTTTTGACAAAAATAAAATAAAAAGTGAATCCTTTTAAAAAGATAAAGTATCAAAACATGTTAAAAATAAGATAAAAAATCAAAACGCATTTCTGATGAAAGATAAAAGACCTAAAATATCTTAAGCCAATAATTTAATAGTATTATTTTACAAAATAATTGTCTAGTTAAAATATATATATGTAAACTAGGTCTATGAAAAACTGAAAGCTTTTTAAAATATTTAATTTAAAAAATATGAAAAGTTTTAAAAAGAATTACTCAATATAAATTAATTAAATATAAAATCAATTATGTAAATTTAAAAATAAAGTTATATTATTTAAATAAAATATAAAAGTTATATCATGAATCAAACGAGTTAAGTTATATATAACTCAAATTCGCTCATTTAACTAACAAAATCAATTTAAATCTCAAATTCAAGCCATTTGTTTATAAACCAAGTTCAAAGAATTAAACGCCAAGGTTAAACCATATTCGAGTTGACTCGATTTACTGTCAACCTTGCATATTGCTATTAAGAATTATTCAAATAGAAGTGGTAGCAATACAGAATTGGATTTGCTGCTGTTAAAAACAACACACTTTTAATCTCAACCATCAGATGTTTTGACAAAGTTATATCATATACAATCCAATAAAAATCCGACTGTTACAATAGAAAACTATTTGAAAAGTTGTTGTTTCTCTACAGCAACAAATTTTGGTCCGTAGTAACACTTCTTCTAACTCTCTCTTTTCAATATTTATTTTTATGGGTGAAACTTATATAGGTTCTACCCAGTATAGAGGGGTGATGTAATTGAAACTCTTTTATCTACACCATTTTTTCTGTAGCACTATCTAGTTAGAGTTCTTAAATTGTATGTCATTGTAGAACACCAAAAGATAGTTAAGCTAAAACTCAAATTAAGTTCCATCATTGTATTAATGAAAACTATTCCACCGTCAATAATTTTTCATTTTTTTTATTGTTAATGACTAAAATATTATAATTGTAGAATAAGTTTGAACAACTTTGTTAAAGTAGTAAATATTTTATGAAACAATTAATATATAACTAAGTAGAACGGATCAAAACAAAATTAGTCAAAGTAACAACTGATAGATATGATGTACTACCATTGATATTGGGATATTAATAATATTCACGGAGGTGGTTGCAGAATGATGGGCCAAATTCGTTGCTCTTTCATAAGCTAATTTGTCTAGTCTACTCAACAAAGTGAAGATGCGTAACAACTTTTTTATTCTTTACAGATGAATTAGGGGGAAAAATGTGTCTAACAACTTGACCACCCTTGCAAAGGATGATGATAATGTGTGGCATACACGGTTATTTATGTATCATGTATGTACATAAAGACTATTTTATTTGGACATGAAATTATGTCTAAGGAGAACGTGTGAAGAGTTGAAATTAACATTTCTAAATTAATTACTTTTAGTAAGATGAATGATTTTATCATTTTGTTCAACTCTAGTGTGGTGCTGACGGATTTGTAGGGTGATGCACTCTAAAACTAATTCATTGGTGCTCCACCAACTACGGTATTTTGTTTTTGTAAGAGTTCAGGACAATCTCGATTCTAAGCTATTCACATCACTGCAAATTATAGGATTAAAGGTCTCAAATATATGAGAAGGCCAAGTAGTTACTATTACTATATATCTCATATATTGCATGTTTGAAATCGTAGAGAGTTTGACCAAACTGTAATCTCATTGTAATTTTAGATTTGTTGAAACTTTAAATATAACTAGTAAAATTATGGTGACTCGCTGTAATATTGTAGAATTTGATTAATCTAAATATCCAACCACACAATCAATCAACTACACAAAAGAAAAAATTTGTCTAACAAAAATATCATATTTTTCTATTTAAAATGGTTATACAACTAGAACTCGAGGTCAATGTCCACGTCTACCACACAGACTAAAACGGCATATTCCAATATTATGTTATCCCGTTACGAACCGACATTATGTACATATTATATAAATCATGATGATTATGATTATTGAGATTATTCAACGCAAATCCATTGTTTGACAATTGATAGGAAAAACATTAGAATTTTGTGAGTATGAAGTGGGCCCTGTTTCTCCTGTTCCGACACGAGGGAACGAAATACACAACTATGTGGAACAATTACAATGGACTAGTTTGCTTTAGAATTATTTTTTTGATGGATAGTATTGCTTTAGAATTAAAAACCCGTTATCATATTATTATAATTTCTATATATCTATTTGTTTATATTTATCATCTTGAGTTAGGCAAAGGTGATTGAGATTTGATAGATGACCATGATATGTGGTGGTCTTTCATTGGCTGCTTCATTTTTCAAATCATTGAACTATATGATTTTGCCCTTTTGTTGAACTGCCTAACTCTCGGAAGCAATCTTAGACTTAGACCTTAGGAATGTTTATGAGAGTATTATTAATAATTAAAAAAAAAACATATATCAAGTCTGGGGATTATATGAAGTAGGTAACAAGAATACTGACTACGAGTTACGTGTACAAAAAAAATACGAGTTTTTTTTGTTAGGTAGTTTATTGGCTATAATTCACCTTATAAGGTGAATAAGTGAGATGTCTTAGATTCGAACCCCGAACCCTATATATAATAATGGATTGTCCTACCAACTAAGTTATGCTCACGGAAAAAGAAAAAAATACGAGTTTTAATAGTGATGAGATGTTATTTTTAAAACATTGATTAATGGTGTAACGAAAAAAAAAAAACACTGATTGATGGGCTAATAGCTCACAACTTGCAACTATATTATGTCTATTTTCTTTAAAATACTACTCATCAATGTGCTCTAAATATTAGTATATTTTCATTTTTATCAAAATATTAAATATTATGTGCTTGAAAGCGGTGCCTTTAAAAATATCTATTTTTGCGTGGCGTCTGTTTATAAATAGGATACCAACTAGAAACAAGTTGTTCCAAAGGCGTGTGTTAGCGGAGTCCGATCAAAGTTGTCCTGCTAGCCAGTGGCGGAGCAAGGTTTGGGCTGAGGCCATGGCCCACCCCCAAAAAAAATTAAATTTATTTTCTCTACTAAAAAAATTACAAAAATATCGAAATCTTAAAGAATTTTCCTAGGTGGCCCACCCAGCAATCAAGCCCCTTCACCATCCTTCCTCTGTTAACCAAGCACAATCCTCTTTTCACTCTTATTCTCTCAACCCACATACCATTTAACTCTCTCTGTCTTTGTTGATGCAAATATAGAATATTGAGTGACTACATGGTTTTGTTCTTAACTCCACTTGCACCATTCCCTATTTCTCACTCACTCACTCACTCTGTGTGTGTGTCTTTCTCTGTATATATGTATGTATACCCCTCTCTTTGTCTTTGTTTTTCCAATTCAAATTGAGAGGTAGTTTCTTGCCTTTTGTTGATCTTAGAATTGAAAGGTGTTTGTTGTTGTTTGCTCTTATTGATTGCTACTAAGATTGATTGTTGTTTGTTATTGTTGATTGCTACTACTATTACTAAGTTTGGTTTAATTGACCGTTAAATTTTGAAATTGTAATATTATTGATTGAATTGGCTTAATTGAATAGGATTATAGGATTGATTGGTTTAATCAACCTTTACTCTTTTATTTGATGTGAGACATATAACTCACACTTGCACACAACAATATTTTTGGAGGTATCTGGCAGCTTATTGTGGCTTGGTTAGGTTTCTCAACAGCTTTGCATGGCTCTTTTCAACATCATTACTATCAGTTTGGAGGGTTGCGTGGCTCTTCGAAAAGGTCAATTGAATCCATGAACATTATTTGGATGTCAGTTGTCTGGGCAATCTCGAAAGAGCGTTACAACAGTTTTTCAGAGAAAAGAAGTGCAGCTTCAAGCAATTAGCGAAAGGGTGAAGCTTCAGTCCTTTTGGTGACTGAAATCGAAATATGTTACCTTCGATTTTGATTATCAATTGTGGCGGCAGAATCCTATAGCTTGCTTAATGTCCGTATTTTAGCTTGTTTCTTCTGTTTTTGTTTCATTGTTTTTCTTCGGTTCGACATTGTGGTGATTGTACAGATTGTTGGACTCTGTTTTGTCTAGGCCCTTTTGCACCCCTTGTACGAGTGTTTCTGGCTGTGTTTTTAATATATTTTTGGCTCTTTCAAGAAAAAAGAAGAAATATTATCATGTTAATTGTGTATTTAAAAAAGAGTTATTTTCATCATAAATTTTATTTATTGTTTCTATTTTAATTCTTTACAATTGTCTGAGAATTTTTTTATATTTTCGGGAAATGTGTCGGAATATATGTTAGTATGATTTTTTTTCAATCTACTCGCTCAGTTTTAAAATGAGTGACGTTTTAATCAATTGCACATAAATTAAGGAATGAAATGAAATAATCATTAGACATAACACTTTTCCTAAGCTGCCCAAAAAAATACAAACTTAAAGTTGCATTGAAAATTGTGCGAAAGAAAAGTAGGAGTACTTATTGAGAGTAAAGTTCGGAGAAAAAAATTAAAATTATATTAAAAATGTAAAGTGACATTAATTTTAAAATAATTTTTTTTGCTAGAGTGACACTCAATATGGAGGAAGTACTTTTTGGGTGGTTGACTTTTACAAGAATGTTTTAGGCGTGCTACTATTTTTTTATTTATTTACGAAGAATTGCAGAACATACATTTTTAAACTTTAATTTGTTTTCCTTCAAAAAAAAAAAAAACTTTAATTTGTTTATACTCTATGACACACTTGTGGCGCAATCAGAGATTTCCAGTTATTTTCAAAGTATCTAATTTTTAATTTTATCTTTAAAAAATTGAAAATTAAAACCAAACTAAACTTGAATCCAAACCAATTCAAAGTATCTATCTAAGTTGAACAATTTTTTTATCGGCACAAACTCAAACCAAACCTTTCAAATTTGATCTTGTTTAATTTGGATTAAAGATTTTAAAATTCATACTCGATCACCCACAAGTTTAACTAGGTCGCACATGTTCTATTGTTTATTAATATTTTATCCATTATATACTTACATATAAAACCAAGCCAAACTAATAACATGTTAAGCTAGAGGTTATTTCATTCTGAAAGTCACCAAGTAAATCCAAAGTGTTTAGATTGGACAACTTTCTTGATCGGATACAAAAATGAACCAAACCATTCAACTTCAATCATGTTCGATTCAGGCAACATCCTTCAAGATTCCTACATGATCACCCCATGCTCAATCCGGTTACTAAATATTTTACCTATTATATGCCTAATTATATAAAGTCAAGACAAATTAGAAACATGTTAAGCTGAAGTTTTTTTTCATTTTCAAAGTCACGAATAAAGATATACAGAAATTAAAAGAAATTTTTTTTTTCTGACCCTTTTTGCCAAAAAAAATCCAGCTATGATCCCTTTTGAAAAAAAAAATACCGAAATGACCCACTTTTGAATTTTTTTATTTTATTTTTGTCTTCTAGCGCGTTCCCGCCATCTGAAATGGCGGGACTGGCCGCCGGTTAGACTGCCGTCGCGTCATGACCGCAGGTGGCTTTTTTTTTAATTTTTTTTTGTCGTTCCCGCCGTTTGATCTGGCGGGACTGATTATTATTATTTTTTTCGTTTTTTCTTTTTTACATTAAATAATGATGATGATAATAATGATAAATAATAATAATGATAAATATTTAATAAAAAAACTACTTTCTCCGCGGAAACCAATTACGCCAATGTAAACTATGACCTCCCGTAGCACATAATTTATCTTTTTTTCGTTTTTTCTTTTTATTTTTTTGGCAGCATTGTTTTACATAGTTTACATTGGCGTAATTGATTTCCGCGGAGAAAGTAGTTTTTTTATTAAATATTTATCATTATTATTATCATCATTATTTAATTGTAAAAAAGAAAAAACGAAAAAAAATAATAAAATAGTCAGTCCCGCCAGATGAAACGGCGGGAATGACAAAAATAAATTAAAAAAAAAAGCAGCGCCCAGGCTGACGCGACGGCTGTCAGACCGGCGGCCAATCCCGCCATTTCAGGTGGCGGGAACGCCACTAAAAGACAAAAAAAAAAAAAAAAAAAAAAACCAAAAGTGGGTCATTTTGGGAATTTTTTTTCAAAGGGGGTCATAGCTGGATTTTTTTTGGCAAATAGGGTCAGAAAAAAAAATTCAAATTAAAACACACTTTTAAGGGTTTTACTTTGGAAATTTTAGTACTTTGACTTTGTATTATGGTATTGTTGATGTGTGAAACTTGATTGTGCAGTATTATTTTTATTTGACATGACACTTTAAGTGTTTCAATTTTATAATTTTATATTTGACAAAGTTTTTTTTAAAAATTCATTTACTTTTTCACCCGTAAATTCGACTCAAACGAAATGTTGTTTATCGGTTTGGACTTTATATTAAAATCGTGTAAAAAAACACAAACCAATTTGTATACTTTTGATCGGCTTGAGTAATGAGTTTACTCAAAACCGAATCAAACCATTCCGCCAACACCATCCTCGGTCTAAAGCCCTCGAAGTGTTCCATTTCATATTTTACTATTTTTATATCAATAATTATATTTAATATATATGGTAAAAAAATAATATTTAATATCTAAATATCATTCATTTTCCAAAGGAATCTAAATGTCATTCATTTTTTCAGAGTCACCCATCGAATATATCTTTTTTCTTTCACAGTCGCATTTTTTATTTACTTTTATCAATTAATCTTTCAAAGTTTAAAACCAAGCAAAATAGAATTCAATGTCTATAGTCAATTACTATCAAGCAGAATAGTTACCCATGATGGGGTAAGTTTATGTCACCTCATTTTTATATATAAAAACAAAATTAAATTGAATTCTATGACGAAATAACGAATATTAGACCATCCACAATGGTGAGGTCTTAACCATTTAAGATCCGGTACCTATTAAGTACATCCATTGTGGGAAAAATATTTGGGGGTCTCACTTAAGACCTCATTCTTAAGTGGGCCCCACACAACATTTTAATAAAATAATCATTGTTTAGTTATTTTTGTTGAAATGTAAATGATAAAGAGCTATTGGTGGGTCTCATTTAAACATTTTGTTAGAGGGTCTCTATTTGAGTGGTTGAGTACCTATTAGGTACTATCATTAAAATATTATAAAAAAAGTGACGTGTCAATGTAGAACCCGTTTAAAACCTCGAGATTGAGGATCTTTATTGTGAATGCTCTTAAGTGTTGGAATGCATGAGTCAAAAGTGAATCTTGGAAGAATATAATCATTTTAGTAAAGAAAACAAATAAAATAGGCTTAAATGCGCTTTTGGTCCTTTAACTATTTATTTGGTATCGTTTTGGTCCCTTAACTAAAAAAAAGATTGTTTGAATACTTTATCTTTATTTCCGTTACCTATTTTGGTCCCTTCTGTTAAAAAAATTCAAAAAACTGTTAGGGTTTATATTAGGGTTAATTATCTTTAAGGTCCCTATAAATAGACGCGTTTCCAACATTAGTCCCTACTTAAATTTTATTAAATTTTTGGTCTCCACGTTTTTGCTGTTAACGAAATTGATCCCTGCCGTGACTTTCTTGACAACCAGGCAAACGGAATTGCCACCAAGGCAAACACATTGGATGCCATGTAGACACATTAAATGATGTGGCATGCCATGTTATAAAATCATATTTAAATAGAAAAACCTGATATTTATTTTATTTTCTTAATTACAAAAAAATTAATAATCTTGAAAATTCCTCCCCTTGTCAATCATCATTCATCACCCTTAGCATTATTCTTTTTAGATCTAAATACTACACACACACAAAAAAAAAAAAAAAAATCCAGCAACATCAATAACCATTACATATTCTTTGTTTATTTTTTCAAAAAAGAAAATCCCATAGATCTAATACATGGTGATTGAGCTTGTGTTATGTGATTTCACCAACCCATTTTTCAATTCGTATCCTAAAACACAATCTGCACTAGCACCATCACCATGCATCCATCATCCCCAGAAACAACATGACATTTCTTCTCCGACCCAGCAACAATTCTTCACCATTACAACAATCTTCGCAGAGAGATGGGAAGTGAACGCCATGGCCACAACCGATGCGGAAATCACAGCCAGTGAAGGAGATTGGAGAGGAAGGACCAAGGAGGATAGAGAATAGTAACTAGAAGAGAATCGATTTGTACGGTTCAAATTGGTAAGCATAGAGAGCGATTGAGAGAGAGAGAGAGAGAGAGAGCAAGATTTTTAGGGTGAAACATTTTTTGGATCTAAAAGAATATAAATGAGCAAGAGAGAGTGATAAGCTTTGACAAAATTTATACGAAAATTACTAAATCTGAGTTTTTTATGTTTAATTTTGAGTGTTGATATTGGGTATGGTTTGATTATGTGAAAACGAGATTTACCTGCAAAGCCTCAACCCTCACTTTGATGAAAAAAAATGCAGAAGTTCTGGAACTGAGTATGAAGGATTCGGCTTTGAATTGTGGTAGGGAAGACTATTTTGGTCAAAATTAGGGTTTGGCTAAAATAGTACGAAGGATAATCCTAAAAAGAAATTGAAGTCATGTGTGTATTTGGCTTTGTATTGTTTGGTTATGAGAGAACAAAAGAAAAATGCAAAAATGGAGTAAGAATAAGAATGAAAATAGGATGAAGGAGAAGAGAAGAACGTGAACTGAGGAAGGAGAAAACAATAATTTTTTTTAATCAATGTAATTTTATTTTTTTTATAGTTTTTGTCAATGTTATTTAACAAAATTACTGTTTTTATTTGTTTTAAATAATAATAACTAAAATAAAATAATGTTAATTAAATAAAATCTAGGTGGATATTGTTTTACCACATGGCATGCCATGTTATTAAATGAGTCCACGTGGCATCCTAGTGGCACATCTATGTGGCAATTCTGTTTGTCCAATCAACTAAAAGTTCACGGTAGGGACCAAACTTACAAACAACAAAAACATCGAGGACTAAAAATATAATAAAATTTAAATAGGGACTAATGTTGGAAATGCGCATATTTATAGGAACTTTAAACATAATTAACCCTTTATATTATTCATCTTCTTCCTTCTCCTTCCATCATCTTCTTCATGATCTTCATCATCAACAACATACCAATCCAGAAGAAAAAAAATTCTTCATCATCTTCATCAAATCTATAAACATAATCAATTTCATAACATAAACATAATCAGTTTCACTGTCCAAATCGAATCTGCAAATCGAATTTCATAAACATCCCTTCCAAATCGAATTCTCAATGAACCAAACCAAATGTGCAACCATTGTCCTCTTCATCCAAAATCTATGAACCCATATTTTCTCTCTCTGTTCAGTTCCATTCAAGATCTAAAATTAGTGTTTGTTGGAATTTAATGGGTAGATCTTTAAACTCTGAAACAAAATCATTGTCCTCTTCAACTAACAAAGAACAAGGCAGTGTTTATTTCTTGCTTTATTTGTTGGATTTAGCTTTCCTTCGTCTGTTTTTGTGGGTTTTGCAGGCATGGAGATGTGTTGATTTTTAAAAAAGTTTGTTGTTTGGTAAATTAAAGTGATTTTTTTAGTGAACAAATTGGTTATTGATTGAGTTATGAAATTGATTATGTTTATATATTTGATGAAGATGATGATGAAAAAGATTTTTTTTCTTTCTGGGTTGGTGTGTTGTTGATGATGAAGATTATGAAGAAGATGATGGAAGGATAAGGAAGAAGATGAATAATATAAACCCTAACGGTTTTTTGAATTTTTTTAACATAAGGGACCAAAACAGGTAACGGAGATAAAGATAAAGTACTCAAACAATCTTTTTTTTAGTTAAGAGACCAAAGCGATACCAAATAAATAGTTTAGGGATCAAAAGCGCATTTAAGCCAATAAAATAACAGTTCATTGAAAAATGCATGTGATGCACGACAATATTAGCTGTTGATGCAGAAGAAGCCACAACTTCTGCTTAGTGTACGTCATCCATTAATTTCGAATATCTGAGTGCTAGTATATGATAATGTACCGAAATTATTGGAGGATTCATATCACTTAGGGTCTGTTTGGAACAACAGACAGTATAGGGAAAGAAAGGTAAGAGAAAAGAAAGTTTTTTGAAACTTGAGCTTCTATTGTTTGGATCACCTATGATTGAGGTAGGAAAGATTGCATTTGGTGGGATCCACAACCAAATTTATTTCTGCCCAGAACTCCTAAGAAAGTGCACGAAAAGGTATTGTTCAATGAAAGGTCCAATATAACCTTACTTTACATGGTGGATAGTGCTATTTTTTTTTACATATCAATGAACCAATAAATTAATAATAATAATATTAATATCAGAACTTTTTTACTGTTATGTTTACCATTTCATTTTATATATCCATTCATTTTTATTTTGTTATGTTGTTACTTTTTTCAATTTTACTTGATGTCGAGAAAAAAATATTGTTTAGTTAAAATATACTCCATCCGTTTTAAAATGAGTGTCGTTTTATTTAAAAAAAATTGTTTTAAAATGAATGTCACTTTCAGTTTTCAATGCAATAATAATTTTTTCTTTTCAATTGTACCCTTCAATTAATACTATGTTACACTACTTCCAAAATATTATTTTTTCTTTAATGAAAAACAAACCAATAGTTGATTAGGATAATTTGGTAAAATTGCTATGACATTTGACTACTTTATTACATTCCTTAAAATGTGTGCAATTGACTAAAACGACACTTATTTTGAAACAGAGAGAGTATTAGTTCATTTTAATGTGGGGTATTTACGTCATTTGCTAAATTTAGATCTTTCTTTCCTTTCACTTTCTTATCACTTTCATTCATTCCAAACAACTAAACAATCATCTCACTTTCCATTCACTTTCTACCCACTATCAATCCTTTATCAATCTTTCTTTTCACTATCTTTTCTTTTACTTTCTATTTTCATCCAAACATACCCTTATAGATTAAAAAATAAAGTGTAGTAATTGATGTGTGTGATTTGCAGAAAGCTGTCAAATTTTGGGCTAAAATCTTGACCTCAATCAACATGTCAAGGGTCTAAAAAATGAATTTTGTTTTTCACCCAGCACATTTCGCTCGCGCCTTGCATGTTTTCTAAATATAATCCTACGCGAGTTAAGTCACGCTGTGTGATTTAACTTACGCAACTTAAGTCACGCACCACTGAGCCTCTATGTGAGTTAACTTGCGTAAGTTGGCCGGTGGTAAAAACTGAAGCACAAACGTTTTTGGGACGGTGGTGAATGCTTTTGATTGGTTTTTACATTTTTTTTTTGAAGTTTTCACACGTTTTTGGACCTCATTAAGTGTTATCTACCTTATACCACCTATAAAAACGCTCACATACTTCCTCTTTTCCTCACATTTTCTCCTCCCCCTCTTTCTTTTCTTCTTCTTTGTTTCTATAGTCTATAGGGTCTTTACACCCCTTTAGGAAAATACCGGTGGCTTTTGGGGGAAGTAGTGGTCTGTTAAGTTGGGGAAAAAGACATTATCCCTTGAGGTAAAATTAGGTTTGCTTCCTTTTACTCCCAAAATCTTTTTACCGTGGGTAAAAAAATTATCATGGGGGTATAAAAGGAACCAAATTTAAATTTAACTCAAGGAATCATGATGTCGTTTTCCCCAACAGGACGTGTCATTATTTTCTCCAAGAGCTATTGGTATATACCGAAGAGGGTAAAATATATGTATTAATCATTGTAATGTTTGAATCATATTAATAAAATAAGAGTTATATTTATTAATTTTGTTTTTTATTTGTATTTATTTTTGCATTTATTTTATGTTTATGATTATGTATTGAATTAATAAATATTGAATAAATAAAATTGAATTTATTTTCTAATTTTGTATTTACTGAATAAATAAATTAGAATAAAAATTGAATTAGAATAAAATCAAATTTATTTTAAGTGCATAAATAAATTAGAATAAAGTGACCAAATAATTTAGAATAAAGTAAATAAAATATTTTAGAATAAATAAAAAAAGGAGCCACTTTGCGCCACTTAACGTGTGCAACGCTACTTAACTTGCACACTAGTTTACACACGCGCTAGTTAACTAGCGCAGGGGCATTATAGACATGGCTGCAGGATACGAGTATTTTGTGCTGGGTGAAGAGCAAAATTCCTAAGAAATTCCAAAGATAAGTGTCCTGTTTGCATAGGTCCTCAAAGTAGAAAACTCCCACCTTTTTTTTTTTTTGCCTAAAAATAAATTTTCTCCCAAAACAAGAATCTCAAGTAACTTTTTTCTCAACATAAGTTGTTTCAAAAAAAAAAAATTGGGGGAATTTTTCTTTCAGAGATGATGGAAATTAGGCTAAGAGTCGACCCTCAACAGGGCTTAAAAATATTAAAACAAAACGTCTTTAATTTGGCACAAGACATGCATGAAAAAGATGACGAAGAAAAAATATAAGTCTAGTGGTTTTCCACCAATACACTAAATTGAAAGGGGAAAAACTTGAGCCAAAGAGAAGAAGAAATCACTGAGGGACATGGTCAAAATACCTAGGACACTTCAACAAATTACTCCTCAAAGATTTAAGTTGTAATTGCAGTACTTCACATTTACTTTAATCCGCCACCAAATATGAATCTTAATTTGATAATTTCATTAATATCGATCTTCTTGTTTCCAAATAGAGGTTTACTCCGTGTTAAAGATAAAAGGTTATTACCTTGTGCAGTAAGAACCTTTAACCAACATTCCATTTGAGTGGAATTCATTCAAAAATCCCACGAAGTCAAACTACAAGAGAACCAATATAGACTTGACATAACAATTTGTTGAGGTGTCTACTGAATTGATTGGTTTATATGCTTGGATTATATGCACGCTGATTTGTATGCTTTACTTTTAAATATAATTAGTGCACACCTCTTCTTGTTTACATGCACGACAATATTAATTGTTTATTAGACAATGTACCGAAATTATTGGAGGATTCATGTCACTTATGGATTAAACAAAGCGTAGTAATTGATATGTGTGAGTTGCAGAGAGCTGTCAATTTTTGGGATAAAAACTTGGCCACAATCAACGTGTCAAGGGCCTAAAAATTCCAAAGATAAAGGGTCCTCTTTGCATAGGTCCTCAAAGTAGAAAACCCCACGGTTTTATTGCCTAATAATATATTTTCTCCCAAAATAAGACTCTCAAACAACTTTTTTTTCTAAAAAAAATTGTTTCAAAAACATTATTTTTCTTGGAATGTTTCTTAGGAGATAATGAAAATTGGGCTAAGAGTCGACCCTCAACAAGGCCTAAAAATATTAAAACAAAAACGTCTTAAATCTGGCATAAGACGTGCATGAAAAAGATGACGAACAAAAAATTACAACACAAGGCTAGTGGTTTTCCACCAATAGACTAAATTGAAGGGGGAAAACTTGAGCCAAAGAGAAGACGTCGCTAAGGGACATAGTCAAAGTACCTAGGACACTTCAACAAATTACTCTGTTAAATATTTAAGTCGTGATTGAAGCCCTTCATATTTACTTTAATCCATCGCCAAACATAAATCCTAATTTAAAAAATAATCACATCGATATTGATCTTCTTATTTCTAAATAGAGTGTTACTCTGTGTCAAAGATGAAAGGTTCTTACCTTGTGCGACAAGAACATTTAACCAACATCCCATTTAAGTGGAATTCATTCAAAAATCTCATGAAGTCAAACTAAAAGAGAACCAATATGTTGGGAATAAAGTAAAACTACAAGAGAACTAATATAGACTTGACATAACAATTTGTTGAGGTGTCTAGATACTTTGACCACGTCGAAGATAAAGGTTCTTATTGCACATTTTCTTGTGCACTAAAAACATTTAACCAAAGTCCCATTTGAGTGGAATTCATTCAAAAATCTCATGAAGTCAAACTTAAGGTCCAACCAAAACTTTTTTTTACAAACCAAAACTTAAATTTATGGTTATTAACTTAAAATATTTTTTTGTTTTTACAATCAACTTTGAGAAAAATATAAAATTGATGAAATCATAGATAGTTAGTAAGAACCAAATAAATTAAGAAAATGCAGCTAAATTTCGTCATTAAATTATTCATTGGTAAATCAAACTTGTCCACTATCCAATCCATCCACAATAGACAATAATACATTGTGTTTGTTATGGACACAATAATGCATTGTAAAACATGTAGCATTAGTTTATCTATAATCGTTTTCTAGCTTAGAAATCTATCTATATAGTTTAATACTGTTTGCTCTTTCCGTTAAAATTTGTGGGTAAAGAGAGAAGAGTGTAATCAAATCGGATCAAACTAGGTAGTTTAATTAGTTAGATTGAAAATTGAGTTAGAAAATGGTCTAATTGATCCTGATAAAACGTCCAAAAAAAAAATAAAGAAAAATCCGTCGAAACTGATTGTTAGATAAATTCAACATGTTGAACTACATTTTAATTTTTTCGTAAATTAATAAAAAATAAAAAAAATAAAAAGGTATGACAATCATATGTTTCAAATCATGACAAGAAGATTTGAGTTTTGTATATTTTATGTATTTTTCATCTATTAAATTTTTGTGAATCCAAAACCAAATGATCACCTTAAGTAAGAAATGAGCCATTATATGGAAAGAAAAAAAAAAACTTGGAAAGGAAGGGAAAACAAAAACCAACCAAGAAGTGTGATAGTGTCTTGTCAAAAAAAAAAAAGTGTGATAGTGTTGACAATAGAAGAGAACAGCAACACTCTTAACACCACGACGCCAGAAAAGAAAAAAGTAACTGAATTGCATTTATTGTCGCATAATACGAAATGAAACAAAACAAACTGGCCCATGCAGGTTTCGAACCTGCGACCTTCGCGTTATTAGCACGACGCTCTAACCAACTGAGCTAATGGGCCACTTGTTGATGATGCTAACATAAATGTATTTAATACATATTTATATCCCGCTACAACCAACTAAGCACAACGTTATTTTTCGCATATTAGCTTTGCAGGTGACAGCGATATTTTTCGTTTTTTAATTGGCATTCGATTTTGTAGTGATCTGATTTTAATAAATAAATAACTAAATATAATATAATGAACATATTGCTGAAATGATTATTGCAAAAAATAATTACCATGCACTAATATTTCATGAACAATACAATTTTAACCAATAATAATCATGTAGTGCAAGTTGAGAAATACATTGGATACACTGGGATAAGGTTTGCTCAATTAAGGAGTTTGGAGGACTACGGTGCGAAGGTTTAAGAAATTTAATTTGGTATTGGTAGGAAAATGAGGTTGGAGGTTGTACATTGACCAAAGTTTTGGCGGCAAAATATGAGGTTTTAGTGGGTTGAATTAGGAGAACAGGGAGGAAGGCGTCGACATGGTGGAAGGTCTTGTTAGATATTAGCACAGGGGTGGAGAGTGGCAAGATGAGCTGATTCATTTGTATATATAAAGAGAGATTATTCATATTTTCAAATATCTTACGATTTTGGCTGAAGAAGTGGTATCTTAATTTCTCAATAATTGGGATTCATTAATCTCTGGTTGCTATCAGCACTCTTGTGAACTCCCAACATGGATGCATGCGAGATAAAAATTGCATATATCTTCACAAACGGTTAGACATATTTCTCACCTACTTCCATTGGTCCAAGGGATATAAGGTGAACTTCTTTGAAGACATTAATGTCTAGTTAGAATTGTATCCTAACCGAATAGGCTAAATTACACCAATGATCCTTTAAGTTTGAGGTTTGTAATAGATTGGTCATTTAAGTTATTTTTGTCACAAATAAGTCCTTTAAGTTTGAGGTTTGTAACAGATTGGTCCTTTAAGTTATTTTGGTCACACATAAGTCCTTTAAGTTTGTAAACGTTTTCGATTTAGTCATTCTGCCACATCATCTTAAAGGACCAATCTGTTATAAATCTCAAACTTAAAGGACTTATGTGTGACCGAAATAACTTAACGGACCAATCTGTTATAAACCTTAAACTTGAACTTATACGTGACCAAAATAACTTAAAAGATCAATATATTACAAACCTCAAACTTAAAGAACCCTGGATGTAATTTAGCCAACCAAATATTAGCAAACGTAACAACACATAGATGCAGAGGAAAATCAAAATTTAAGGATGAGAAGCAGCCTAGACTACTACGCCACCTCCATCTCGAAAGTACCTCCATAAATTGTATGACCAGGCGAACCATGAGAAAATCCACCAATTTTGCATTTTATGGTGCCAATATCATAAGAATGCTAATCAATTTGCTTAAAAATTGGGAAGTTGGACATGTTACCCAACTTTGTCACGACCCAATTTAGATCATGATCGGCGTGCAAACTATTAACCTAGCCTGACAAGTTTGGTCTACGGCAACTCTACATTGAAAGTTAAACATAATAATTTGTATTATATTATAAATTTAATTACAAAAAAGGATTCTATAAAAAAAAAAAAAAAAAATTGGCATAG
Organism: Medicago truncatula; assembly: GCF_003473485.1. Lineage (NCBI taxonomy): Eukaryota > Viridiplantae > Streptophyta > Magnoliopsida > Fabales > Fabaceae > Medicago > Medicago truncatula. The sequence goes on along the minus strand of NC_053045.1, from coordinate 53,112,325 downwards.
GTTCTCCTAAAGTTGGAAAATCCCTAAAATAATAGTAAAAGAGCTTGAAACGGAGTCATTATTTTTTCAATTGAAAAGAAAAACAAACCGAGCCATTATATAAACGCTTCCGATTCATGGTGTACTTACTCACCCAAATATTGTTGACAATCACAACCATTAAAAAATCTTTCATCTGAATGCTTCAGTTGCTACGAAGAACATTCAAGATTGAAACAAAAAATGTCAAGTCAATAGAATAGTAATAGTATGTTTGAAAACAATTCCACTAGAGTTTAGTGAACTTGCATTCAATATACAGCTTTGAGTTTGAAGTTTCCTCTTCCAACCACATGGACTACAAACTGAAACAATAACACATCCTCTCAACCTAAGCTTCATATATATGTGCTCATCCTATCATGAATTAACCACCAATATAATAAATATATAGACGGTATAGTAGACGACCAAATCTGTTAAGCCTGAGGAATAGTCGACGACCAAAGCAAGTTGTTAAGCCTGTGGATGATGTTATTCTGAAGGGCTAAGCTGAGACTAAAATGACAATAAGGGTAACGGAATTAACAAACAATTCACCCATATTCAACGTATACAATAGATTTAAAAAAACAACCAATTTTTCATTGCCAAAATTAAAAGTGTAACCAAATTTATCCAACGTTGAGACAGAAATCAAATTCCTTCATGCAAAGAATATTAGACTGCTTCTTTCAAAATCAAAGTGTGTCCATAAGGTAAACAGAAGGTTGTCATATGTTACTCTTCTCCATGTGCGACCTATGCTTCAACATCATTTCCTCGTTCTTGTGAACCCCTGCATCAATCCAATTAGTGGCTAGATAAAATGACAATTCATCAATCCAACTCCATCTCCCACAATGATCTTTGCTTCAACTTCATTTCCTCGTTCTTGTGAACCCCTGCAAAGGCTGGTCTCCCGAGAAGTCACATGGTTGAGAGTTTCTCTCTTCAACCTTGTGAAACTCGGTTCGAGACCTGGCACTGAGAACCCCTACAAAGAATTCACAACATGAATCTGAGTCTACCTACAAAGTAACACAAGGTGTACCTTGCTTTCAAGTAATTGCAAATCCGTTTCCCTTAAATATCTTAGGTTCCAAATGTTGATTTGTCTTTCCCCTTTTCTTATCATAAGAATGATGTTTTCCTTTGTCGCTAAAATATTATTTGGCTGAGATAGAAGCAACAAATTGAACACTATGATATTTCCCCTTTTTTAAAAGATTCCTCCTATTGCGTAATTATAGCATTCATCTCTTCAATAGCCAGTTCAGCCTTTCCCAAAAGATTCTCTGCAAAAAATGGGACTACCCCAACAGCAAAGTTAATTGATATTTGACTCTCAAGCCAAAGCTAATTGTTGTTTAACTCCCAGCGACGGTTTTGTTGTTAGACACTTTCTTAAAAAAGTGTACAACAGAAAAACAAAATCAGTTAACCGGCGCCAATGATAAGAGTAATAACCATAGTGTCACGAGGAGCTTTTACAATAACCAAATGGCTGAATGGACTATTGACAAGATGATAACTGCTATAATTACAAGAGGAAGAATCTTTTAAAAACGCTATGCCATGATATAATAGAGTTTTGTACAGATGAAATAATAGAGATGGTGCAATAGATTTTCATAGTGAACCAAAAGCGCATTTAAACAGAAAACATTTAATGACATCAACCAAACAACTTAAAAAATTGTTAAATGAAACTCACTGTAATTACTTTACATTGACCACAAAAACAGGTCTCAGCAAAATAAAATTACACCGGGAAAACAGCAAGAATATATAGTTTGAGACTACATCATTAATTCTTATTTTGGAATTGCAACAAAATGTAAAGATTTGTTAAAGCCGTATAACAAAGAATGATCAAAAGTGAAACATATGGAATCAAAGCAAACGATTGTACTAGCTTTTACCAAAACAATGGGATGAAATTTGAATCATGTACAGCAAATCCAAATATAAAAACTAATACGGTTAACAACATATTTTGAGACATTACTAGCCTTCATTAATAGAAATATAGAAGGATTTATTTCATAAGATGCTTTCGGAGCCCAAAGATTACAAAAGGCTTCAACAAATGCAACTTTCAAATCTCCGTTCTTAATGAAAATCATTAGGCTATACATTCTGATATTGTGATATCCAACTAGCCATAAAAAGCTTAAGAGAAGTAATACAGGGATTAGTTATCATTGACTAAGCAGAAAAAAACCGCATCAAAATAATCACAAAATATTACTTCCATAAAGAAATTTTACAAAGAAAAAACAACGATAAAGCATGTCCAAAGATGCAATATGCGTATGATAAATAAATAATATACAGACTGAGGATAAAAAAAATAAAAAAGAGGGCATATTGAACAAATGTCACAGCTGAAGAAAATATATTAACAGTAAAAAATGGCCTCAGAGGTAGTGACAATTAGCATATATCGATCAAGTAACAGATCTGGTAATACGTGCAAATAATACATCATTGGCCACATCAATACTATTTTTCCTTAAGAACACAATCAATGCATTTCATTGTCAATCATAGTGTTAAATTTGAAAACTGAAGTTGGAAACACAATTCCAAAGTACTAGTATATTAAGAGAACACACTGCAATTTAACTAAGGCAATCCATCATGTAATACATTATGCATCAGAGAGATTCCCACAGACAAATCAGCATTTTCTCTAATCAAGAGATCTGATGTCCCTGTCTAGTTTGTCATCATTTGCACAATATAAAATCATGTAAAAACCCAGAAAAATGATAAATTAAACAGAAATTTCAAGAGTAACAACAGAAATATAATCGTTCCAATTAACAAAACTAATTTAACAATGAAACAAAATTAATATCGTTATCTTTGAAAAATAATTATGTTCAGATCGAAAAAGTAAATGTAATTTGAAAATAAGATCGGTGCCTCAGAGTAAAATTGTTTCATAGAAATTAATCTCGAAGTATATTTAACACCATCATAGGCACACGATAAACAAACGAAATTGATATTGAACAGAAAAAAAAATAAAACCAACAAACGCAATGCTCGTCTTCTTTTTTCTTTGCATCCCCTTTATATAAAGTTATTCAAAATTCTTTTAATAACTTCATAGAAAATGGAGATCAAAAAAGAACAAAGACAAGGGTGATCTGAAGAAGAAAAGCTTGTTAGATTTCAATGTATATAGATAGAAGGGAAAAGATAGACAAACACCCTTTAAAGGGTGTACCTCCATATACATACACGTTGACATGGCAAAAAATTATTAAAAAATAATATTAAAAAAAAAAAAAAGAATGATCAGATCTAGAAAGAAAGAAGAAGGTGTGAAGCATTCCGACCTCTTTTCTTTATATATCTCTCCACCTACAACAACTTTCTCATCCAAACCCCCTAACCACCACCACCGCACCACTCACTCTTGCTATTAAAAAAAAAAAAGGAAACTCATTCTTGTTTTTTTTGTAATTGTTCCTACAACAAGTTCGCTCTTCGGTTTCAGCGATGTTATGTTTGTAAGCCTTGTCATGGAATGGACATGTAGGGAATTCTTTTTTATGTTAGTTTTTGGTAGAAAATTTTACCTTTCCTGTTCTCATGTAATTGTAAACAAAAACTTTTTTTCAAACAAGATATTGAGTTACTCTTAATAGAATAATTTGTAATTGATAATAATGATAATGATATCGTCATGAGTGCGTTTGAGTAATTCGCTGCCGTTAGCAAGTAGTTCTTGACTGCAGGAACCATAAAACTATTTGCATTCACAATTTCTCCATTACCACTTCTGATGTTGTTGTTGTTTATGGTATTTCCTTTTCCACAATCTCGCCGTCGTTTAAAAAGAGTGGCGAGAGAAAGACCGTAACGGCGGAGAGAGAAAGAGAGAGGGAGAGAGAGAGGGAAGAGTGGTGTTGAGGACGACGGCGGAGAGAAGGATGAAGGAACAGCGGACGGTGACGGTGGATGAGAGTGGGAAGGTGAGGTGAGAGGTGAAGGGAGAGGAAGAGAGAACTCTGTTTTCTTTTTATCTTTTACAAAGATTACATGAGCTTTGACGGAACTACCCTCAATTAAGTGTTGAATTTCAAAATTACTATGCCACCTGGAGGTGTATAAAGGTGTGTTGCCAGCTATGTATGTCTATCTATCAGGACTTTAGATAGAAAACGAAGAGCGAAAAAGAAAAAAACGACAGTACCTTAACAATATAAAGAAATTTATGTTTCACCAATGACCCGAACTGTATGGTATAGAAATCGGGCCCAGACTATATCCACAATAAGGGGATTCTGTTTGCTTCCCCTTATGTTTCTTATACGCCTCAATTTCAAAATTAATACTCCCTCCATTAGTCTGTAAACACTATTTTCCTATAATAAAATGGTGCTTAGATATAGAGACGGAGGAAATAATTTTTTATAAATAATAACAAAAGATTAAAAATTTATTTTAATCTCTCACAATTTTCTTATGAATCAGTTTTGTTTCGACAAAAAATAATATCATTTCCTTATGCATTCAATTCAACTAATAAAATGATTAATTTGTCCCATGTATAAAATGTTCTGGACAATCTTGATGTTATTTTTTGTAAAAGATTGAATTGACTCGAAAAAACTGTGATAGATTAAAACGGGTCTTTATTCATAACTCAATAAAGAAGCTATCCATATAGCTACTGAATTATCACTTTCTATTCAACTTAATTAATTATTAAAGTTCATGAAATTCATCCTTTTAGTAGAGACTAAATAATGATTTTATATACTTTATTAACTAAGTTATTTTTAAAGACGCATATAATTTCACATATTTTAAAGACTAAATAATGATTTTATATACTTTATTAACTAAGTTATTTTTAATACACACATATAATTATTTGCAAGTCCCTAAACTATTTGATAAATTAAAGAGGAGATAGATGAAAAAATAACGATGTTAAAATTTTCCTCTGCTGAATTTATATTGTATCGATGTACTCTATAAACTTTGAACGAATGAATATTTTTTTTTGTTTTGTTTAAGAAAAAACTATATTAGCTTAAGGACTTGGTTACAAATATTAGCAAGTGGTTTATCAATAATATAAGTATATTAATGCTGATAAAAAAATATAACAAAGGAGATAGATGAGAATAAGAGAAGTATATGAGAGAGAAAACAAATGGAGAGATGAGAAAATATAAATATAAGAAAAAAGACATAGGTAAGACAGAGAGAATGGAGATAATGGAGAAAGAGGGGAGAGAAGGGTAGGGGGAAGAGATTATATGGAGAAGAGAGAGGTGATAAAGATATATAATGGAATCCGTTTGTTATAAATTAAAATAAAAGTGATTTTGACATAAAATAATTTAGAGATTATGTTTTAGAGATTCTTTAAAAAATCAGAATCTATTTTATGTTTGTTTACCATGTCAAAAATCACTCTTTTTTAAAAAAGAGTGATTTTTAGTTTGTTTGGATACAACTTTCTAAAAGTGATTTTTTATTATAAAATTACCATAAAAGACACAAAAAATTTCTTTCAAATATAACATGTTTGTCCAAAAAAAATTACTTTTTATGTATGAAAACAAGTATGTTAATTAAAAATGCATTTACGTTGTTAAAACACGAGCAAGATGATTAGTTGAAAAAGATGGATTGTTCTTCCATATCTTGTGATACTATATATATGATATTTAGCTACTACATATTGATAATAGCATTTGTTCATAATTTAACCTGAATCAATACCTAACTAACTGATCTAACAATAGGGATCAAACAATGCTATATATGTAAACAAATTATGAATAGTTAAGCATACCATAAAATTATTGATTTACCAAATTATTACTCCACATATATTTTGCACAAGAAACACAAGAATGATAAATTTATCACAAACATTTGTTCATAATTTAATCTACTTGTATACATGCACTCATATTGCTGAATACAAAGTATCATATTATTTTTTTATAAAAATTTAACAAATATTCATCAGTTTAGCATTTGACACAATACTACAAGAGTAGGAGCAAGCAGTGGGTGAAATAGCACAATACAAAAGCGTTCGTCGATTTCTTGCCATTGATTTTCGTAAAAAAAAAGAAGCATTTTCCTTGATAATAATAACTATATAGTGGTTCCAATTTATGATATATATACAAGCCCCACGCCATGGCAGGACAGGGCACCCAAACAATTACCCTCAAAACCCAACATCAACAGCACCGCAGAATAGAAGCAGCAATGATATATACAAACAAAAAAAACATCCAAAATAGACAAAAATAACACACAATATATGATAATGGAAAGAGAAACATGAAAAAAAAATGTACTGGTTCAATTATGAATGAATCAAAAAGATAATAAAATTGCTAACCTTCACAACTTAGATGATCTGCAGCAAAAAATAAAAGAGGGAACTCACTTGTTTAGAGAATAGAGAGAAGAATAACGAATAGGCTCTGAAAAAAGGAAGACTAGTCTTTATGTATATATAACAAAATAAGGATATGATTGAAATTTTATTTTGTTTTAAACATATCTTTTTTTTGTTAAAATCTAGTAACAAATTTCCCTCTCCTCTAAAAATAATCTATTAAAAAAAAAAAACTGCTCATAACAGCTTCTCATTTGAAGCTGTTTTAAGATTATTTTTAGATTCTGATTTTTTTGAAAATCTCTAACAAACAGATGCAATATTAAAAAAAAGTGATTATTTTGTTAAAAAAGTGATTATTATTTTTTTTATAAAAAAAGCTGTAACAAACGGGCCCAATATTTATTTATGGGTTAACAGTATTTTTGGCCCCTGTAATATAGTGCACTTGTGGTTTTAGCCCCTGTAATTTTTTTTTTTAGATTCAAAAAATGAAGATTCTTCAGGATTAGCCCCTCACCTCAATGTGTCAGCAGAATCTCCTACGTGGAAGTGACGTGTCAATTTCTTTTCTCTTTTTAATTTTTTATTCATGCCACGCGTGTAAATGAACTCCACGTGGCATTTATGATTTTTTTAATTAAAAATACTGAAAATTTTTAAAAAAAAATGGAAAAATTAATAATGATTAAAAAAATCAGGTAAAATAAAAAATAATGAAAAAAATATAATAAAAATCTGGAAATATTTAAAAAAATTGTGGAAAAGATTGATATATATTGAAATTTTTGAATTTTTTTTCCAGAATATCATATATAAAAAAACAAAATTTTCGAAAAAAGATTAATCATAATTTAAAAAACTAAATTTTTCGAAAAAAGTTATGGAAAAGATTTAAATAAAAATTCTTACTTTTGAAAATAAAAATATGAATTTTTTCCAGATTTTTTAATTTTACCGGAATTGAAAAAAATCTTTAAATTTGATTTTTTTTCTAAATATATTAATTTTTAGAAAATTTTAATATATATATTAATCTTTTCTAGATTTTTTTTTTAAATTTTTTCATTATTTTTGTTTTTACCAGATTTTTTTAATCATTTTTTATTTTTATTAATTTTTCCAGCTTTTTTTAAATTTTTTCAAAAAATTTTCAGGTTTTGTTTTAATTTTTTAAGATTTTTTTTCGTTTTAAAATTTCACGCTTTTTAAAATTATATTTATAATTTTTCCAGATTTTTTTAATCATTATTAATTTTTCCATTTTATTAAATTTTTTTTAAGTTTTTTTTTCTTTTTTTAACTTTTTAAAAAAAAAAAATCACAAATGCCACGTGGCATAAAAAAAAATAAAAATTGACACGTCACCGCCACGTAGGAGATTCTGCTGACACATTCGGGTGAGGGGTAAATCCTGAAGAATCTTCATTTTTCAAGGGTGGAATCTAATTTTTTTTTTTACAAAGGCTAAAACGAAAAGTGCACTATATTACAGGGGTCAAAAACACTATTAACCCTTTATTTATTGTGCATCTTTGTTGACTATCTCCCTCATGGAGAAAGACAGCGTTGAGAGACAGAAAAATATAGCAAATGGAGAACTTAAAAGAGGGTAGAAAGGAGAGATAAGACATAAAAGAAGATATTAGAGGGAGATATGTAGAGTTGTCAAAACAGACTATTCGATCTCCTTGAGCTTAACTCATTTGGTAAGGACAATGCATAATATATGTAAGGTTTGGGGTTCGAATATCGGTCACCACAAAAAAAAAAAACTATTCGGTCTGTTTCAGACCAGCCCTAATGGGCTTCGGGTTTTATAAGGTTGGGCTAAAAAACCCTATTGAAATACAGGCTCTAAATATACTACATTAGCCCGACCCTCATTTTGTTTTTAGACTATTACTTTTTCCACCCTGCTGCCTTCTCCCGCACCCTGCAAAATTTACTAAAATACCCCTAGTCCGGATTACATAATTCGGATCAGATTGTTAGTGATTTCCGAAAACAGAAATTCGGACCAGATGTTATGTAATTTTCTGTGTCTTTCTTTGATGTCAAGGGTCTCTGTTGACCGTTATATGAACCCCACACAAGCTGCAATGCATTGCAATTGCAGGGTTCCTATAAACGGTCAACAACTACCATGACACCATCGACACCCCTGAAAAATTAAAAAACATTTGAAGAAAATCTGCGTTTATTGAATTGTTTATTGCGTATTTGAATTTTTAAACTTTTAACTGTATTTTTAGAGTACGATGTTTCAAAGCTTAAAAGAGAAACGATACTTTTTTTTTTCTTTTACATATGACACCTTTTATCCACAATGAAATATTATTATTCTCTAATGAGTCGCACATATGATCTATGCACCATGTTTTAATTCAAAATTTTAAAATATCTACTATATGAATTCCCCTCATTCAGTCATATATATACATGTCGTTTAGCATTTACATTTTTATTTAATGCAAAATTTGAGTAAAAATATGCAAGACTTCTTATTCACATATGATATTCTAACTTATTTAGAAGTTTTGTTTTACTTTAAAAAATGTCTTGCAATAACCAGTGAATAGGTCATACTCCTTCATTTAAGATTCATAAAGGTCTTAGAAAGTTCGACCCACTTTTAAAGGTTTTTGATATTAATATATGATTACACTCCATTTTTCTACAAAAATTCAAATTTACAACTTGTATCACTAACCCCAACTCAAAAAAATCTACAAGTAAAAAAAGTTAGTTAAGGCAACAAAATATTTGTATATGGACAAACTATATCCTATAAAGTCATACAATATACACAACTAACAGAAAATCCTCTATACAAATAATATTGTATCTCATAAGTGAAGACACAACAATATCTGATTCTTGCAGACATAGTTTGCAATCAATTGTCACATCATTTAAGTCATCATCATCCTTCTTTATTGTAGAAGTCAGACATATATCAACCAATTACTGCAAAATAAAGAAAATAATAAACCAACAAATACTAACTTGTTTACCACATGCATAACTAGAAAGAAAGAAGGAAAAAAACTACATGCTTACCCTATGGTAACCGTTCTCGTTATACATAGCAATACCACAAGAGCCATTTGTAGAATTCCAGAACTGGTGTCCATTTTCAAATAGTGATTTTGGCAGATCATAATTGTTATTAACTTGGTAGTCCACGTTATTTGATTTGCTATTGATTGCTTGGTGATGTTTCACTTCCTCAAGATCTTGTGGGGGAGGGTATGCAAACTGCTGACACTGTTGCACATTTAAGTAAGGACTTGGATTTCCATTTAACTCATTCAAGGTACCACCTCCTTGACCCAAAGTAGTGACATGTGGAGAGCTTCCCACCTCCAGTTTGCAGTTCCCAGTATAACCAGAATAGCTTGGGAGTGATATGTCGGTTGAGCACTCAACATCTCTATTGCCATTGTCACTGTGTAACATAATTGAATCAATAACTAGATTGTAAAATGAAATAAGCAATATATATTTCATTTTCATAGTGAACATTTGAAAAATCACCTGAATTATGAAACATATTAATTAAAAAGCAAACATAATAGTAATGTGATCCACTTTTGTTATAAAGCTCTCTTATGTTTATGAAAGCAACCTTCACACAACAGTTAACTTACCTGAATGGCATAAACTTTGGTTCACTAGGTAACATCAATTGGTGATTGTCACCACTTAGAAGCCAAGACAAGGGTTGAGATTCTTGTAGACCAGACATCATTAAGGGTAAAGACATCCCTTCTGGTAACTATGAATCAATATCATCCCGAATAAGATTATTTCAAAAATTATAATAATAGATAGAAAAAAGGGAAAATACACTATTATTTACCTGGTTAACACATTCCAGTGACATTAGTTGGTGCTTTTCCAGATTTTCCTGCCGATGAAATCAGAATATCAATATACACATCCTCACAACTCTTAATAACGACGATCTTCTAAGGGGATGAGAACACGTCGAATCACATATTTATCATAAACAATGGGAAATGATAAAATTGTATGACTAGTCCGCATGAAACCAAATATTACCTTTTGTATAGACAGTCGATTGATTGATTCCCTGAGTGAGTCTTCCATTTGTCTAAGATGTTCCAAGTTATTGATCTTCTCCAGGTTACTCCAATAACTGAGATATTACATATTCAAAACAACATTACTATATGCTAGGTCAAATTATAATAGTATTTGACAATTTGGTGATGTTTTTATCAACAAAGTTTGTACCAAAAAAGTATAAGTTTCTACAAACACATTTTTTTGGGTGGTGTTTATTTGGTGTGAGCTAAAGGCATTGGAGGTAGAATAGTTTGTCTATAATGCTTATAAGTGTCATAAATGTCAAATAGTGTTGTGTGAAACAATTTTAATGAAATGTGAATGAAGATATGTGAATTAAATGATAAGAAAAAAAATGGAATATGAAAAATTTAAAACGAACAAGGAAAAAAGATACATACGCACTCTGTATAGTTAATACAGGTATACAACAATTGCAAAGCACATACAAAATTGGTAAGGTAGAGGCCGAATGAATAATAGTTCAACAAGAGAACAATAAAATAACACAAAAAAAAAAAAAAAAGAAAAAGAAATACTTTAACAACCAAAAGCTCCAAAGTTGCACCTCAGTCTCTGTTGTATTTCTGCGAGTCGAGCTTGTAAGACTCTCACTTGATGACTTAGGTCCTGCAAATGGCAATTCAACTCATAACAATTTGGTCACCTAATTACCAGCTTAAGATTCTAAAGCAATTATTAACCAATATGATATTTTGTGAATAAACAGTACCTCCACCGTTTGACTGCTGCAATATGAAAATGAAAATAGGTCAGAATCTTCAAAAGCACTTACAAATAAAACATTGATAATTTGATAATCACAATCACTTACTTTGAACCCAGGAAATCTTGTATTTTTACATCATGATCCAATTTCTTGAAGGTTTTTTTCAGTGCCTAAATTTTAAACAAGACCAAATTTTTAAGCAATGACAAAAAATTGAGACTACATAAAATACACACTCGATGCAACAAAAGTAATGTATGAAAAACAAAGAGATAAAAGTAATCTTACTTCAAGACTTTCCATTTTCCTGGTCAATTAGAACAAGAAAAGATATTAGATGATTCATCATGAATAACTAAATATAAATCTTTAGTGGGAAAATTTGTCTAACCTTTTGGCCCTTTCTTGTGGGCTAAGTTGGGCAAATTTTGCAATGATCTCCTCCATATTGCTGGAAAAATAAAATCAACATGCATGTTTATTGAAAGCTTGTCAAGAAGGAAACAATTGTTCTTCATACTATAAACATGTGACACATATTAATGTTTCATAATTACCTTCGTTCTCCTTGTAATAGCGTAGGCTTTCCTGTTGGAGAAAACATGAGAAGGAGAATATCTATATCACATAGAATTGATAACTCCTTTGCTTTCTTCAAGATTCCACTTTTCCGCTTTGAATAAGTCACATGTCGGTTGCTTGTGCTCTCCAATTTCTTTATCTTCAATTTTACTCTCCCCATCCTGCAATGTTTTAATTGAACAAACAAAAGGGGAAATCTAAATAGAATTAATTGAGGTAATTAATTAAGTGGAAGCAGACATGAAGCAATATAATGTTGATTTCTTTTTAGGGAAAACATGCAAAGAAGAAGAAAGAGAAAGAGAAAGAGAGAAATGATATAACTAAGGAAGAAATAAATTGTTAAAGATGATGGGTATAGCTGTGATTTCGGTGGTACCAGCCAAACTGAAATTTTGAAAACGGACGGTGAGATTTCTGTGAATGCCAGAGTTTACAACACCTTTCTTTCTCTACCAACAAACTCTCTCTCTCTCTCTACTTCCTTACATTTAGCCAGCGTTTTAGCTTCTTCTGCATGCCACGTTTTCTAAAATATATTCACATGATAATGATATCACCTTTTGTAATGAAACGGTGGAAATAAATATTATGTGTAATTTAATTTCTTTGACTTATATTCATTAAATTAAATACTAATTAATTTTTTATCAAATATAAAATTAGCTTTTTTTTTCTCTTTTTCTAAAGTGATATAAATGTTAGTAGCATCTTAGTGTTGTTGTAAAACTTGGTAACATGTTTGTGATATCTTCCCGATTCAAATATGATTTAATGAGTTAAGATGATTCAATTTTTTACTTAACATAATTAATCAATATATATACACACACACCAAAGAAAATAATACATTAGAATTTAATGTATTAACATGACGAATATTAAAAAATTCAGTACAAATTTTCCGTATTTATGGCCTTTGGCATTGCAGTGAATCTACATAATATCATCCCAAACTTCCTAAAAAAATGTGTTCATGGGAATCAAACTTTGGTCCCTGCATACACATACAGAGTGTTTTGTATGCATCAAATAAAAAATTACAAGAGTATTGGTACACTCAAATTGTTAGATGTACCATAAAATTTGTCTACATTAATAAGTACTATTAGAAAATAAAAAACTTAATCATCAGAAATTGTGTTTGGCATAATGAGTCAGCCTCATAAAACATGACAAAATAAAGTTCACATCTTAACTAACAAAGATGTTCACACTTGATATCAACAAACATATCTCAAATAAAATTACCTCTAACAGAGGAAAAATTATCTAAAATAAAGACCGCAATTAATAGAGTAATGTAATATAATAAATAAACGTTAACATTTTCAAGTTTAAATATGTTTTTGGTCCTTATAAATATACTAACTTTTTGTTTTAATCCCTATAAAATTTCTCTTCAATTTTTAACTCCTATAAAATTTTCAATCACTATTTTTGATCCCTTTTAAATTAACTTTGGTATTTGTGTAGAAATTTGTAGAATATTGTAAAAATTTCTCTTAAAAAAAATTAAATTTTTTTAATAAACATAAATTTTGTAAAAAAATTCTTTTTTTTTGGTAGAGACTTTTAGAATATTATACGCATTTTTGCACAATTTCACTAAAATATAAATTTTTAACTGCAAAAAAATATAAAAATTTATATTTAACTCATGTTTTGTTAAAAAATTCTATTTTTTTCGGAAGAAATTCTTATAATATTATAAAATTTTCTACAAAATATATTAAAAAATATAAATTATACATATGAGTTTTCGTTAATATTTCGTTTAAGCACACACTCTTTTATAATACACAGTTTTAAACTTTAAAACATAGATGCGTTATTTGATCGGATCATTTGAGAGATAATTTTTAGAGAACCATCAATTTAAAGAAAAAAGAGTAATATTGACACCAAAACAATAAAACTATGGACAAATAAATAAAAACATAACATATAAAAATTGTCACAAAATAGTCTTAGGAATATAATTTCTTATTTATATATATTGAAGTAATCAAAGTTGAGGTATACATCGGATAAAACGATAAGTGAAGGAGACGCCGCCGCAAATGAGAGGTGGTTCTTCTCTTGCTGGTGGAAGTAACAAACCAGAACGACGAAGAAGAAACTCAACATCGCCATTGAAGGATCGAACCAAAACAACTTCAACAAACTTGTCATCTTCATCCAAACGAAGCTCTTCACCCTCTGCTACTACTCTCCTCGATGATGACCCAACCACTGTTCTCTTTGATGAATACACTAACCCTAACCCTCGAAGCTTCCCTCACAGTGTTAAGCAGAAATGTTGGGAAAAAGCTGATAAGGTTAAGGGACGGGACCCAGATCGATGGCGTAGGGACCCACTTGGGAACCTTATCTTTCGGAAGCTTGTAGGTTGTCCTGGTTGTTTGTGTCATGACTATGATCACATTGTTCCTTACTCTAAGGTTTTTATCTTTATCTCCTTACACGTTTTGCAACTTTGAATTGTTTTTCTTTGCTTCATTTCTATATTGTTATTACAATCCTCATATTAATGGTGAAGTAACTTTGATGGAAAATGATGTTAGCCTCCTTTGATAAAGTAGCATTTGTTTGTTATCCCTGTTGAGGTTTTACTGAATTTTGAGGAATTTGTTTGAGTTTGGATAATTAGTTTAATTAGGATGTTATAGACAAGCTGGTTTGTCTAAGTGGCAAGGAGTTTGGTTCAAATCAAGCAAGTTTTTGTTAATAAAATAGGCTTTGGGAGAGCTTTGCCTCCTTATATGGGTAGTGCTTTTTAACCTGTGGTATATTTGTGGTTACTGTCTAGCTATCATTCAACCAAGGGAGAAAGGTAGAGAACAGGGGAGCAGGAAAGGTTTTGGTTTTTCCTTCTTCCTATGTGGAAGTTTTTTTAAAAAGGATAGGAGAATGGGGAAATTTTATGTTATTATTTGAAACCTGTGACTTAGTCGTTTTTATGAAAGTTTTAAAGTTCCATCAACTTTGGGGGCATTCGAGCCCCAAACATATGATACGAACATCGCCCTGGGTTTTGTTTGCAACTTTAGAGGGGAGGGTTTTGGAAAAAAAGAAGGAGCAAGTGGAAAAAATAGGGGACTTTGAGAGGGGAGGGCTTTAGTGGGTTCATTTTTCTTTATAATACAAAGCCTCCTAATTTGAGGTAACTCAAAAATTGTATTGGAGGAGGGATTATATGAAGGCTAATACTTAATGTTATGAACGAGCGAAAAGCGAAAGGCAAGAATGTAATCTAATCCGTTGATTTCACCGTGGCATCCTCATGATTCCCGTAAAAGTCGGAGATAATGGATTTTAGTTTATCAAAAAAAGGACTCATATGAATTCTTGCTATTCTTGTGGATGTAGTGTCGTATGATTTAGCAGTGCTCTTATATGAATTCTTCAAATTCAGTCTATGTTGTTATTATAGTATTCTTAAAATTAAAAACATGTTGATCATAAGCATTCATTTATAGTTCTCTAAAAAAATACTCTTTCAAAAAATGTGAAAGATTTCTCTATTTTTCTCCCTACATTTTCCACCCTCCAAAGCCTAAGCGATAATCATGACATCATTGATTTGCCAATTGGTTTCCTTTTACTTCTTATTCATTTGGGTGTTTTGTGAAATTCAGGGGGGCCAAAGCACATTGGAAAACTGTCAAGTATTACAGGTAAGGTTTCCCTGATTTTCTTCATTTCTCTGCTTCTATGTAGAAAAAGAACCCAGCAGGGTGATTATAGTGTAAATTTGCAATGCATCTTATTGTATAATGTGCTTTTGCTGGGTGCCTTTTTTTTTTTTTGAAATTCTTGTACATGGGATTCTTTGAATTTGAGCACACTCTGTAACCAAAAATAAATAAAATCCAAGCATACTCCAACTAAGCCTTATCTTGGTATGCTTTAAAGATACTGGTTAATTTGATATTAGAAATATTTTTTGCTTCAGGAAGTATATGATCATTCCCGCAATAATGGTTATATTCATCTTTTCTTAATATATATCTTATTGATTATCCATTTAGAGTTCCAAAGTGAAAATATCTATAATAAAAAACTACTGTTTACGTTTTTAGTTTTCTGTCTTAGGATTTCATTACCATATTTTTAGACAGAGAACTAATCAGTACTTGGATGTAGTAAAAGTTTACTGGTGCTATGTAGAAGTAGGGCGAAACATGCTTGTTGGTATGGCCATCAAAATGCAGATATGGTGAGGTTGGATTAGTATAGAGGACATATATACCAATCCATTCTGCTGGTTCTCAGAAAAGTGAAGCCTTTGATATCGGATAGGTGAAGTTATAGGGTTAGGTATAGAGGGAGGAAAAGGAATACTACGATCAATAACATTATATTGATATTGATGTGAATGATATGTTAGATATTACTACAAACGACAAAGTACCAATCCTTATATATATTAATATACTAGACTCTTAATCCTAACTAAATTAGGAAATATTGAAGATAAATCTAAAAGATGATTAAAATTAGCGTAATGCTTCTTCTCGCGACAATCTCTCTCAAGAGAGATCACGACACACATTGTATTTGTTGTGGGACCCCTTTTTACCATGACCCACCCATGTATTCCATCCAATGCCAAATCTAACGGTTCCTATTCTTTCGTGAATGATTCTTGAATTGTGTTGTCGCTTCAAATAGCAATGCTCTTAAAATTAATGCTCTAACATTCTTTCATGATAGAGTAATAATGTGATGCGAATTTTTTTTAGATATTTAACACAAGCATGTGGATATCTCAAGTCATTGGACATCGCTCTGATTTGCTATCACACTATTATGTGGCTTTCAAATTTTCTATGGATGAGTTTTCCAATTATGAATATTACTGTCATTAGATGCTGGCATGGTTTCCTTCTTCTAGTTGACTTATCATTCATGTAGTTATGCTTTGCAACTAAAGTTCTCTCCTACTTCCAGCATGGTTTAGATGCAAGTGACAATATTATGTTACCAACTCTAGGCTCTAGCTTATTTTTCCAACCATAAATCATGTCATTAAATCTGTTTTTGTATTTGATTCTTTTTGCATTCATTTTTCAGGCAACAGTTAATCGATCAAAGGGTAATCGAACAGATATCTCCAAATCTGATCTTATTCAGAAGAGTTCTTATTGCAGGGTTTCAGGTATGACTTTAACAATCAAATTTAGCTGTAGTAATTGGAAACACACTGATGGAAATACTGGATGAATAACAGATCGTGATATGGATCTTCTGGAATTGTCTGCTTTTGGCAATGTTCGACGTGGACAAGATACTGGAGGATGTAGAATTCAATAAAGAAAATGAACATTTTATAAATATTAATTTATTGTGTGGTTGATTTCCACATGGAGTTGAATGATGACATTTTTTGGAGCTTCATCTGTGCGACTGCAAAGATAGCGATGGCATTTTCATCTCTAAAGTTGATGTATTTGTTAGCAATAGGCCTCTTATCACTAGGACTTGTTGGAAGGAAGCATAGAAATCAAATTAGTGTTGAAGCAGAAGTTATGTAATATTAGTATGCACTAGGCAGTACATTTTATTATTCTTAAATGTTGTCTGTGCATTAACTGCTATGTAACTGTTGTAGGAAGTCATAAACTGTTGTTGGAAGTTAGGTACCGTTTGGCCCAGCTTTTTTTCAGCTTTTCTAAGTTTTTAAAGAGAAGCTAGGCCAAACACAATATCAATAAAGTACCTTCAAAAAAAAGTACTTTTTTTAGAATGCATAAAATTGAATGGAATGAGCTTTAACCAAAAGTTGTTGAATGCTACTTCAAAAAACTATTTCTCCCCAATTTATTTCAGAAGCACCTCTCTTCAACTTCCGCCGGCAACCTTTTGTTTTATTTTTTCAATATGCTTTTTTCTTCCATTTTATTTTATTTAACCGGTCCATTTAATTTTTTAATGAGGTTCCATTTAAGTTTATTATCTATTTTTTTAAGGAATTTTATTATCTTTTTATCACTTATATATTAATTTCAATATCTTTTGATCATCACAACCTCGCAAATATTTGTATTCACGCTGTCAATGAATGACACTGAATATTTTTATTTCCTTTCTTCAACCACGGAAATACACACACGTTAGCGTTTAGAGTAATACTTTATGTTCTTCTTTCTGTTTTTTTTTTGTTATGCTAATGCGTATAATTTTTGTTAGTGTTGTGTAATGCGTATAATTATTTTTATAAAATTTTGATTTTAATTAAAAGTACAAGTGTAGTTGCCTAAAAAAATTATACTTATATATAATTTACACATTTGTATTGTAAGAAACTATGCATATCTTTTTCTTATTAAAAAAACTAAACATATCTTTTTCAATGACACCAACAATGTAACAAATATAATATTATATAATATAAATTCTTATTTTTTTGACCAACACTAAAAATATGGTATTCTTATAACAAAATTTGTTATAGAGTATAATTGGAAAAGATACTGTACAAATTTGTATTCATGTTACACAAAATAAACGTCATTGAGTAAATATAGTATTGGTAAAAATATATCTTTTATATTTTAAACATTTTTTCCCTCCAAAAAATATTTTAGACATTTTTTTATTTATTATGTTAATTCATAATGAATTCAAAGTTTTTTTATTTATAGACAATGCATAAATATATGCAAGGTCCCGGGTTCGAACCCCAGACACCACCAAAAAATAATAAATTCAAAGTTTTGTTAAAGAGCTTTATTTTAACTTTGTTTTAAAGTAGCTTTTAGACCGAAAAAAAGCATGGCCTTCTAAGAAATATAGACCGAAAGGGAAAAGGGAGGGCCTTCTGTTGTTTTATCATTATGTTTGTTTGGTTGGGAGAGACTAGGCTCTCTAATTCCTATAAGTTGGGTTATTGTATTTCTTCTTGTTCTTGTAACCAACTTTGCAGAATGTTATTCTCAGTGTTGTTGATTATAATATAAGTTATGTTCAGCATATACTATCCCTCACTTATGTAGCCATGTTTATTTTTTGCTTTCTCTCTAAAACTCATTTCTCTCCGGAGTGAAAAGGCAGAGTTTGGGTACTTTCATTCTTCATATCTTTCACAGTTCACAGCATGTTTGAGGTGTGATGTAGTGATGTGGAGTTTATTTACTCATTTTTTCTTTGATGCCAGGTTGGGAGGAAATTATAGCTTATTAGGAAAGCTATATAATTTACGAAATTATAGTTATTTAGTCATTTGTGGAGTTTATAATTTACGAAATAAACTCAACATCACTCCCTTATGACACTCACTTAAGTACTAATACCAAGCACTCAAGTTTTCACTAATAAATATTAAATATTGTATCTTCATAAGTTGTTTTTTCATAAACTACTTTAACAATCTCATGAATAATAAATAAAATCTTATTTTTTTTGCATAAACCGTTTACATGAGCTCAAAATAAGTTCAATCCAAACAGGCCCTAATTTATGAAATTATTTTACCTTATTTAATGTTATGATTCTTATTTCTTAATATCCTTAAACCGATTTAACTTTTATTGTTAGGAAACAAGTTATTATAAATGAACGTAAATTTAGAGATATAATTAACTTTATGAGTAACATCAATTTATTTTTGTTTATATTTGACCAGAGTAATTTTTTGTGTAGAGTCGTGGAGTTTTGAGTGGTGTGCAGAGAGCAAAGCTGCCACTGTTCAGATCAATTTATTGGAGAAAATTGATGTTCCCACTAGCAATAACATACATGGCTGTTGACAACATTTTACCTGTTTTAATTCCTTGTTCAAATATCATCATGACTTCCACTGCCTGCAATGAAGTGCATGCATAAAAATATATATACTATAGTATGCTATACAGACAGAGACATTAAGTCAATAAAAATCACAGGACCAAGAAATTAAAAGCCTCTCATTTAGAAAATTTGAACTCTGACAAAAAGTAATTGACCCTGCTAAACATGGATAATCATCTAGCAGTTTTCCTTATGCTGCTAGTGCTAGTGCTGTTGCCTTTTGGTGAGTTGAGGCACAGATGTGAAGCGTGGAGCCTTTCTTGTGAGTTTCTTGGAAGTGTACCTACCTTGAAACTCTTGTACTATTCACACATAGCCTATAGAATATATCCTTAAGATTTAATGCCATTTCCCACTACATTTTGACTTTGGTTGGTTATATACCACCTTAGGAAATTGCTTGCTTCACGAATATTTCCTTGTCACCTTTCCACTTTCATACCGCACTCCATATTGACTTAAAATATACCATAATTTTATGTCCACCTAAACTTTCTCTGCACTCCAATAAGGTTTTAATTTACCATATTGTTGTGGTCTCAAGTATTCAGATTTGTTAAACATGTGATCAGAGATTTGATATTTGAATTTTTTATTGAGCATAAATA
This sequence comes from Medicago truncatula, assembly GCF_003473485.1. Taxonomy (NCBI): domain Eukaryota; kingdom Viridiplantae; phylum Streptophyta; class Magnoliopsida; order Fabales; family Fabaceae; genus Medicago; species Medicago truncatula. The sequence goes on along the minus strand of NC_053045.1, from coordinate 53,092,104 downwards.
TAAGAATTTCTTATGAAAACTCACCAATATAAAAAAGACAAACCTTATGTATTATTAATTTGTGTTTTCACACAGGTAAAAGACAGAAGGTGATGAAAGTTTATTTACCAAAGTGTGGAAACACGTTTGTCTACCATGAAATGATGGGTTGCTATCAACTTTATGACTTTGGCAATATCATATTGCTGCTCCATCATACATTCCATGTTAAAAAAACATTCACATAGATCTTATGCTGGTATATAAATTGAGAACTAGCATAAGTAAGGCAACACATCCTAGAGCTTGTTTCTGAGAAGGGCCATTGCAGTGCAGGAATGGCAGGATCTTTCTTTAGTTTATTCGTGATTCTTCTTCTTGGTCTTTCTCATCTTTTATGCTTGACAGCAGTCCCATTTACAAGTAAATTCTTCTATACTATCTTTTGTTTTTTTTTATCATTGAAAAGTTGTACGTCTATATATATTTGAGTTGACAGTGAATTTGGTGGGATCGTAGTTTGTCATGGTGATTTTAGCAAAAGTTACACTTTATAGCTTCAGCAAAATCACAATTGTCCACCATGATTTCATGATATTCATCAATAACCGAAACATGCATGTAATTTTCCTTCATCTTCTTATATATGGTATGTTCGTATTAAGCAGGAACTGAAAACCTTATGCAAGATGTCCAAGTTCACCTAATTACTCTGGAAAATACCCCTAAGGTACAATTTGATACTCTATAAGACTATTCATTCCTAAGTTGCTTAAGACATGTGCTATTGCATTTTTTTGTTTTAAATTTAACAAGCTTATATTTGTGTACAGGTTATTACTGAGAAAAACATGCATTTGGAAGAGCCAAAGCCAAGAATTAATGAGAGGATGGATTTAGAACTCAATGATTATGCACCATCTGGGGCAAATGGTCGTCACACTCCAAGAGCACCGTAATGGTGTGTAAGCTGATTAAATGTTAGTAGTTCCTCTAGCTAGGTGCCTATATTATATGCATGCATCCTCTATGTAAAACAATATTAATTAAGTTAATATATGAGTTTTATTGTAGAGGCATTTATATATGATGAAAGAAAGGACTAAATATTAGAGTAAATCAAATCCCCATTGTTTATGATGTATGGGATCGTAGGAACTCATGTACGTTAATTAACATCTTCTTATGTATCCATGTAGTAGAATTTCAATTATAGTTATATAATTTATTGACCCTATTATGTTCTGTCACAGAAATGATATTTGATCAGTTACACTATCAGTTCTAAGTAACAGCCATTGATTTTGTCTTATTTTATTACTAATCCCACTTTAACCTGCATGTAACACAAGCATTAAGCACCTCTTAGAAGCTGAAAATGGGTCCATATACATATTGGTGCAAAAAATCCTCTACCGTCCACCTATATATTAATTAATTAAGTTGTTGAATAAATAAAGGTTAGTATGTCTGTGAATATGTAGGTGCTTACTAGATGGGGATGCATTTGGAATTTAACCGACAAATAACCTTTTCCTTTTGGCCTCTGCTTTTGTTCAAAAAGATATATTGATATTTAAAAATGAAGAATTATTTATCCACCCACAACAAATTGATAAAGGTTGTATAAACCATGTTCCTGGAAAGTGATTAGGAACTAATCCAAAATGTTTCTTTAAATTATGTAATCATGTATTGGCCACTTAGTAGACTTAAAAAGTATCTCATATCATATGGTATATTATCTAATATTAATTTGTTTTATTTTAAATTGAGAAAGATGTAACAGTCCCACATCGAATACATAAAAGTGTTTACTGTGGTATTCAAATCATGAGGCTCTCCTATCTAATGGACTAGTTTTTTGGGTCGGACTCTCTTCATGGGCTTAAGTCCTAACAATTGGTGCTTTCGGTGAGAGTTAGACGACGGAAAGGGTTACCTATAGGCTGGATTAAGGTGCTCCACTAAATACCGATAGGTGAGTGAAGCCGCCAAAAAGGTAATGGCTACCATCGGGTCAATATCAATAGAGTGAAAACTGCCGTGAACGTAAGTTCTTAAAGGGTGTGACAATATTAGGAGTAACCGATAATTCTCTTGTCTACCACCCCCTATGCTCCTTTTCTCAAACTTGAAACTTCTCTTGAAAGTAGTATGAGGCCAATACAAATATAATAAATCATATTCATTATAGCACCATATGATGTTAACTTGGGAAATTCTTAGGTGCATTCAGTAAAAACAATTTATTGAACTTGTTCAAGGAATCTGTGTTTAATATAGTATCTTAAAAATAAATAAATAAAAAACACACTTAAGTGGTGGGTTACATATGTGATGCAGAACAAAAGGAAATATCATGTAATATTAATCATAAAGCCACGTTCAAAACATGAAAAGAAATTAGGTGTAACTGACTAATCCACATGGAATTAATAAAACAGAGAAAATAGTTTCCACAAATGACATGCAAATCCAGCATTAGGCAAGAAAATTTTATGATTAATCTTCTGGAGATGGAGCAATAGCAGCAGGTGCTGGTGAAGGAGCAGCATTTTGACCGTCACGTAAAAATCCAAATTTCTTAATAAGTTCATTTGCAATGAGCTCATTAGCACTGTCTGAGGGATGATACTCGTCCCAAAACACATATTTGCTTCTGTCTGAGCATAGCGTTGATGCAGGTACACATGTAAGTGCTGGTCTAATTCTCCCAAAGGAACAACAGGGTGAATCTGAGTTTTGGAATCCTACAAAGCAAATGTGATTAATATCAGTATTAGTATAATATTACATGCATGTGATTAGAGAGTGAAGTAAATTATCAATTAACATATCTACTTACCGTACTTAAGTGGATTGCTAATCAAATCAGAGACAACATCATATGCATCTCCAAATCTATAATTTGAGTTAGGAAGTTGCTTCACCAAGTCATCTATTAGTTCACTTGAAGCTTTATTAAAGCTAAGAGCCAGTTTGTTTACACTTTCTCGACAATTTCCTGTTGTAGTAAGTACCCTTTGAAGTGGAATGCATCCCATTGGACCCAGCCCAAAAAGCTGCAATTGCCTTGCTCCTAAACTATGTAGTAGCTAAAAACATAAACAAATGTAAATACTCATTATTATACTTAAGACTCTTTCCTAAAAAAAAGACTTAAAACACACTTAGATGCAAAACAATTAAGCATGATTATTTTAGAGTGAACTCAATAAACCTTTAGTTGTCTTCTTAGTGTTCCTATCAAGTAATCCATGAAGGTTTCATCATTGTATGTCCATGAATCAGTGTAAAGAGGCATCAAATAGTTGTTGATAAAGTCATTGCTACCTAAAGCAACAACATATTGAGCTTCTCTAAAAAACTTGTCTGCAGCCCTTTTTCCAATTTTGCTTCTAATCAGTTTTTGTGTCCCTTGAAACAACTCAATTTGTTTGTCTAGTGATAATTTTTGGATCTGCATGAGAGAAATAATTTTATCAACCAAAATATATCAGTGTTACTTAAATTAAATGTAATAATAAGACACAAGGTATAAATGTTGACACTCACAAAATAGGTGCCAGTTTCATTCAAGATACCGCCACCACCAGAAGCATAGTTCAATCCATTTATTAGTATATCTTTCTCGGTTAAAGATGTGTCAAGGACTGGAGGGGGCCTAGGTAGGCCTAAACTGTCACCTGAAAATGTATAAGATCTTTGTTATAATGTCATGACAAACTCTAATTTCAAACCTGTTCACAGGTTGATTCACAAGACATCAATAACCTTAAAAAGTCAGGGCTAATTCTTTGCTGCAGCAAGATAGATGCTGTTTTATGTTTGAAATACATCGATACAATAAGTGTGTTTGAAAAATAGTAAGCTTATGTTTGGGAGAGATTCGTTTACCGGGACAAGACATTGTCTACTGTGGAAAATGTGAGTTAGAAGTCTCACATTGAAATATACTATATACTTAGTCTGTGTTTGAAAAATAGTATACGTGTCTTTTTAAGAGAGTGTTTGCTCTTCGCAACTACACAATGTATGTTGTGAAAAATTTGAGTTAGAAGTCACACAAATGAAGTTCAATTTCATTTATGTGATTGCTCCTCTCATAATCCAATGTAGATTAAAGCTACACAATGTAATTTCTAAAAATCATGATGGGAGAGCTCCAAACTCATTGTTCACCCTCAACCAAACACTCCATTAGCAAATGTTTAATTATAGTTTCACAATTGTCGTGCCTTGGGACACAATAATACTAACTACCGCTAAACAACTACTTATTTTAACTTGAAGTTAGGATTCATAGTTTTTTCTTTCAAACGTAATTTTTACTCTCAAAATTATTATTCAACGTACTATCACGTATCATATTCAAAGTCCAAACATAAATCACTTCATTTTAACCTTATTTTTAACTAAAATCGTTTATGTATAATTGATTAAATAAAAATAGATTTTTGTCATGCTCTAAGAGCTTAATGAAATCTAAGAGCATTTAGATGAGAGAGTTTAGTTTCTAGTATTTGAATGCCAATAAGTGAAATAATTACCTATTATGTCAGCAACTGTGCGTCCATTAGAGAACCTACCATTAGGTAACCCATTACCCATGTCTATACCATACCAAGGCAAACTTGCCTGAGCTAGGCTTCTAGAGAGATGCATGTTGTTTCCAACATCCGAAAGAGAGTCTCCAAATATGAATTGAACAACCTTACAATGGCATTCTTCAATCCCAATACCCAAAATGATGGCTACTATAATAACTATCACCTTACTAAACTTCATGTTAATTAATTTGTCTGATGTAATACAAGGAATTATATTATTTTGTTAAACATGTGTGTTGGTTTTTATAGTAGTTACCTAATGGGAAATTTTAGACCATGACAATGTCAATTTGGCAGCTACACAAAGAAAATGTTACGAACATACAATGGATTGTTTGATATACCAACTCTTATTACTGATTCAAAACTACTCTAACTACCAAAATATTTTGCTCCAACTTAGTGAGTAAAATCGTGAATGTATGTTGAATTAGTCCTGCATTTTTTGCACGTTGCAATTTGAAATAATATCCTTTTTTTTTTTAGCAAAATTTGAAATAATATCCTAGTACAAGGAACACGAATTAAATATTGAATACGGGGTGACCCTCAAAATTTAATTCTCAACAAACACGTTGGATGTCCTTAGGGTAGATCGTTACGTTAAGTTCACCGAACCGGGAAGATACAACAATGTTCAAAATTTTGTCTCAAAATTGAAACAGTGCTGCTACTTTCTTTGTATTGGGATTTGGGACAGGCTTGTGTTAACAATTTTTGTGTGTTTTTTTTTTTTATAATAAAAAGCATGTGATTTGTGTAGTTGTTGTTAACCATATGGTTCCTAGGAAAAAAATGAACTTTAATATTCTGAAGTTGGGTCCGAAGCAGATAAAATTGATAAAAAAAAATATATCCTCACTAGAAATCAAATTCGTTTATTTAGAACGATTCGTCTCAATCATAGTAAGAAGTGTATGTTTGATTGTGCGGCGGTGAGAATTTATTTCGATTAAAAGTGATTCTCACTAAAAGTGGTTTGGGTTTGAATACATTCATATAAAAGTGAGTAAAATTATAAATTTGTGTGTGAAAATCAATTCTAGAATCAAAAGCTACAAATCCCAGTTTCAAATATGATCCCTTTAGAAGTGAAACCAAACATAAACTAAATCATTTCGTTAAAAAATTTAAATTTTTTATGAAATTGTTATAATATTCTAAACATCTATGTAAAAAATCATTCAAAATTGTGAAGGTATAGATGAGTTCACTTAAAAATAAAGACAAGGTCATGACAATATATTTGGGAACATAAGTTAGTTAGAAATATTTAAGGATTAAAAATGAAATTACCTGTAAAAGTGGGATTAAAAATGAGATTTTTTTATTGAAATAAAAACTTATTTAATTGTATGTTTTTAAAAATGTAAATTACCCCGATACTTTTAATTCAAGCTAGTTTACAAAGAAAACAATTGGATAAAAAAAAAGGTATAAAATGCTTTTTTGTTATCAAGTAGTCTAGTGGTTTTAGAATTCACTATTTTTTTTTAAGGTGAATAAGTGGATTGTCTGTGGTTTGAACCCGGACCCCTACATATAATAATGCATATCCCTACCAACTAAGATATGTTTTCTTTATTAATACTCATACATAATTGGAGATAGAAAATAATCGTCTAAATAACAAGGTCTAAAGTGTTAACGATAAACTTGAATAATTTCATAGGTCTTTCATCTTGAATGTCATAATTCTCTGCGTGTTATGTCTTTTTTATGGTCATGATTGAAAGTCAAAGAGACAAGTAAAGTCGATGTTTCTAGAAATGAGTAGAATAGACCGTTAAGCAGACGGGCATATGTGCATTTTGAATCTAATCATCTATAACCACTTCAGTGCTCTTCAGCTTAGCTTTGTTAGCAGATTTATCTCTTTCCATGATGAATAGTGTCTGGTTGATGTATATCATATCACTATGTCTTGTTGAATTGTGTACCGTTAAATGTATGTAGGACCATATATATAATGAGTTAATGAACTGTGTTATAACTTAAAACCTAAGTTCTTGGCTCCTGAAGTTTCTATACATGGGTTTACATTGAAAGAAATGTGCTTACAAGAAGGTTAAGTCCATTTTGGGTGTTGTAAGAAGACGATAAGAAGACAACGCGTCAAGCAGTCAGCAAAGCTCGGGTGCAGAAACAATCCTTAAGGCATCGTGTGTGCGACTCAAAAACACACAGTCTCCGGCCTCATCACTCATGTAGCAGTTTGACTACGGCATAGGCTGCAACACTTGCAATGGTTTGATTTTCTACCTAGTCTTTCCTACACAGTTTGTGTTCTTTTATCTATTTAAATGCTCGATGTATCTGGATCTGTCGTAGCTGTGGAAATTTGCAATCTAACGAATTTGATTCTTAGTTGGTTCCCGGCCACGTTCTCATTACAAATATGCAAACAAATTATTGTGAGAAGTGTCCAAAAAATAAAGTTTGTAATGAATCAAGGTTCAACGACTACAATCCAGTTGGTATATAATAGTACAAGTCACCAATTTCCAAATCAACATTTGAATTTCTTATTTTGTTTAACATTTTGTGGTGTTAACAAGTCATATAAATGCTAATGAATTTATAATTCATATAATTCTTGATACAATCTCGCATTATTTTATCTTCTTTTAAATTCTCGGAATAAGTTCTTGGTTGTGCAAACCAAATAGAATCATGATTTTGAGTTGTACCAAATCTGAAACCAAGCGGATGTATTTTTTATAATTCCTCACTACTCTATATAAAATAATACGTCTTATTTGTCTACTTTTTTATCTATATATATTTTTATATAAAATAAATATATTATATATCTTTATGACTCATTGACTTAGTTCATTGAAATAAATATTGTGACTAGCATTTTCTCCTGCAGAATAAAGCAATTAAAAAAAAAAATTAGAATAATATGCTCAACTCCATAAAGCATAATTTCTATTATCATAACCCTTTAAATCTAAAAATATAAATATTATGAATTATGATTTGCGCTTTTAGTATACTAAATTTACCTTAAAATTAATGTCAACGACGAGATCTATTATCATTTTTCGCATACTTCGAAAGTTTAGAGTAGGTGAAAATTCTCCCAAATTATAGCCTACCATACGATCTGTTATATAAATAGATAAATGCTATTTTTCATCATACTCATGTGCATAAACTAATTTCTCATCCTGAAAAATAAGAAATTTATGTGTTAACTATTAAAACAACATAATCACAAGTTAGTAGAAAATGTTAATCTGGAAGTCTTAAAACCTATTTGCATCATATTCTACACTACACCCAGTCAGCTTCCTATCTTCATTTGTCTTCCATTAAGTACCTACACGAAAGATAGCGAAGTCAAACAAGATTTTTTTTTACAGGAAATAATGACCATATATATCTACTTGATGTAATTAAATGTTGAAATGTGTCACATGGCCAAGGTTTTAGGTTAACCTTTTATTTTTGAAAGTGGAACACTTATTTTAGGTTAACCTTTCATATTGATGTTTTTTTCCAATTAATTTAGTGATTAAAAATTTATCTTTTAAATTGAATAAGTGAAAAATTCAATATTCAAACTCGAATGACATATCTTTACCAATTGAGTTGTGTTCATAAGACATCATATTAGACTTTTTATATTAAGTTTAACTAACCTTTATAAAATCATTTTATAAGATTAAAAATGAAACTCTTTATAGTGTCATTCTTGATCTATTTATGCTCACATAAACAATCAAAGCCTCAAAGATTAGAAAATTAAGAATCTTGGGAAGACATGCTTTAGAGGTGAGGTGTCTCATTGACTTTCCTTTTATTTGTAATCTTCTTAAAAGAAAAAAAAAAAAAACTATGGTTTATTCTACAAAATTCTCGATAAATGTCTTGCTTATCATGTTATAAGCTCATATAATAAACTATGAGAATTGTGGCTTTTTATAAGATATTTGTATGGTATTTGGTTTATATTTCATACTATAAACAAACGCTCAAGTCATGTTTATGGTGATTAACTGTGTTTTATCATGATAAATCATACGTAGGCTAGAATTTGGAGATGACAAAGAAATAAATCTTTAGACATTAATTGGTTATAGATATTCTGTCTGACTGCCTTAATATTAAATATTAGCAATTTCAAGATGAAGGTTTTCCTTTCTTTTTTAATTTCAATTAGACATTATATTTACAGCTAAATACTACAAATATTAATTTCTTATAGAGACTAAACCAAGAGATAGATGAAAACTTAGAATTTGTTTTATTTTATTTTGTGCTGCGTTCTCATGTTTTTTGTGTTTCGGAATTTTTTTTCTAAGAAATAGTTTTTCATTCCGCAATATTTGATGTCATCTTACTCTGCTTTTCATCTTACTCTAATGAAGCACAAATTCGAATTGGAATGTAGAAGGGATTGCCATTGTTAAGTAAATTTTTTATCTTAAGAATTATGTATTTAACACATTGCAATGATATAAAATTACTTTTTTTTTTTTACTTAAAATTTATCTATTATGCATTTAGAACGCTTGCTAACCTTTCTTTTAAAGAAGGTAGAATGTAATAACCCAAATTTTAGTGGAATTAATCATAATTTTTTTAAATTAAATCAAGAAAATGGTAAATAATAGAGAATGATAATATGAAGAAAAGGCAAGAGAACATGTTAGTCATTACCACCCACCAAGAGAAGGACTTTTTAGTAAAATCAATGATTAAATGACAATTTGGGAATTAATTAAAGTAGCAAATTTTTCCAAATCCACCATTGATGCAGCTTGCATTACATGTGAGTTAAGTATGCAAATTCACCTTTTAAATAAACCTTAGCCCATTTTACTCAAAAATCCATTTTTCCAATTTTTTAGTGCTTAATGAGATTGAAGGATTAGAGATAGAAAAGAAGCTTTGAAGACAAACTTAGAGGATTTGGGGCTTTGACATTAAGTCGGAAGCACTACTAGAGGTGGGCTCCTTGCTTCCTTAGGTTTCTGATTAATGGGATTGAAACATTAATGCGTAACCTGCAGATATTTATTCTAATTCTTTTACCATTTACATCAATCACTTAGAGACTTACATATTTATCCTCAATGGCGTTGCCAAGACCTTGGGTTAGGAGGTTCAAATTTTTGAACTTTGATTAATAATTAATATATATGTGTGCGTGTGTGCGTGCGCGTATTTTGTAATTGTCTTTTACAGGGTTTCATGTTTTGAAATCATTGAATAATTAACTCATAAGATAGTATAGTTTTGCTGCTAGCTAACATTGTTCTACACTTTCTTCGTAATTAAAAACAAATCATGTTTCCAAACATCAATAAGCATCATGATGGCAGCAATGTCCAGCTACTGAGGCGAGCTTGGAGAGGATGGACTTGGGTCTTGTCTTTCCTCCTGCGATGACAAATGTCCCAGCTCCAAACCAGCCACCCCTTGACCGGGAACAACACTGAACTTCTTCACCACCTTACGGACAATGACATAGAGGATCAAGAGGAAAAAAAAGGCAGCCATGGCTATGAAGACTGATGTCCAAACTCTGTATGAGTGGTGAGGCTTGTTGAAGTCATCCTTTCCCTCTGGAAAGTGGTAGTAGTGGTGTTTTGGCACAACGGAGGGAGGGGAAGCAGAGGGGCGAGGAGAGGATGAAAGATAAGAAGGGAGGTCCCTGAAAAGAAACAACCGACCATTAGAGGTGATAGAATTTGAGATAAAGATAGAATATCAAAAAAGCGATAAAATTGGAAAACATTGTAGCTATAAGCATAGAAAAACAGAGTAGCAAATAAAATAAAGAATGAGATATAGTATTATCTTGTAAACTGCAAGTATTATTGAATGAATGAATAAAAGTGTTGATTTTATCGATGTTTGTCAAACTCTTCACTTAACTCATAAAATCGTATGGATTTGACTCTAGGTATCAGAGTCAAGTCAATTTACTTACAATTGTTCGCGTAAACTTGGGCAGACTTGTATAGATTCGCATAGAATCACAAGTTTGAGGGTGTTTGAACTAGTCAATAACATAATGGTTATTATCACCTATGCACGCTTAAAATGACAGTGCCCAAGTTTTTTTTGTTTGAAAACTCAAAATGCAATAGTTGAATGATAAAGCTGTGGCGCAGAAAACATTAACTTCAGTGTTGTTATGGTAGTTAAAACTTAAAATCGTGGTTCAACCCATAAGCCCGCACGATCTTACGATTTTCAACGAGTTGAGTCTACGGAGATTTAATGAGTTTAATAGATTCTCATGTTTGAAAATCAAGTTGGTTCTTCAAAATTCTTTTACTTTACTGCAATCTGACTGTGAACTTTCCTATGGGGGAGACCTTACTAGCTGATAAGGAACCTCTGGTCCATTCACATGATATGACTAATGATATCACTGCATCTGACTTAGAGGCTTCCAAAGAAAATGATTGTTTAGTGACAAGTTCTAAGACAGAGGAACCCTCTTCATTGGGTAAAAGGCCCTTTATGAATCAGTCTTGTAGCAAGGTTTTCGATCCTACTGTTTATATGCGTGCGTGCGTGTGCGTATTTAGGAGAGAGAGAGGGGGGGGAGGGAGAGAGGGAGAGGGAGAGGAAGAGGGAGAGGGAGAGGGTGTAACGCCCCAATTTTATTTAATTATTATTGGTTGATTTAGAGTCTTTTTATATATGATTTTATATTGTTATGTGGATTATGTGGTGTGTTATATTTTATTAAATGAGTTATTTTACTATTTAATAGAATAAGTGGGAATTAGTAATTATTGAAGTTGTGGGGTTAATTAATAGAATTAATTGGGGAGTTAAAATTGAAATAAGTGGGGAGTTAAGAAAAAGGGAGAAGTCAGGGAGAAACTGTTTTTCACGTACATCAGTTTTGGGAGAAAACAAGAGAAAGCAAGAGAACCAAGGGAGAGCCAGGTGAAGAGAATCAGATTTGTAGAGCTTTGTTCATCTGAATTAAGGTAAGGGTGATGCTAACATTCAGTAATCATAGTGTATAAATTCTGAATTTATGATTTAACATGTTGTTCTTAGGTTGGATAATTGGGATTAGGTTTTGATTATTGATTTTTGAATTGAAAAGTGTAGAAACCATTGAAATTGTGTTAAGAATTGATGTTCAGGTTGTAGAATAATCATAGGTTAAGTTTCCTATCAAATTTGGGGTTTGGGTGGATGAAAAATTGGGTTTTTGGCTGGAAACTGGTCTGTTCCCGTAGAGTTGTCTGTCGCAACTCGCCACAGCGAGTAAACTTACTCGCCTCGCGAGCTTGACTTTGACAGCATTCCCTATTTTGCATTCTTGCGTCTTTTTCACACGTTTCTGTTTTGAATTGGTCTTTGGTGTAAACATGAAAGTTGTAGATAATTTTGTTAGCTTTCCAATGGCTTTGGTTTGGCGTGAAAATGATGTTTAGTTTTTGAGATATGATCAAAATACTCCAAGGAGGTCTTAGTGAAATTTTATGAAAATTTAGCAAAACCGTTTCTAAGTTAATCCAAAACTTATCGGATAATTTCAAGGCTAAAAACTAGAAGTACTAGGGGTTCAATTAAGGTGTTTAAGAGTATTTATCCTAAGTTGTGAGTTGGTCCTTGGGGTAGAAACGAAGTTGTTTATAATATTAATGTTCTTCAGAGAATCTGAAATTAAGATGATTAATGTTGTTGGTTATGTGAAATAACTATATGCCTTATGTGGAAAATGTATGATGTTTAAGCAGTGTTGATTATCATTTGGTATTGTCATATTTTGGGATGTCTATGTGCTACTAGTGTTGCTGTTGGATCTTAGTTAAGATGTGAATGTTGGTTTAAATTGTAAGCGTGCTGGGTTGTACGTTGCCGAATGAGTCATAAGTAAATTATGCAAATTGTCGATGTTGTTATCATCGTTGGTGTTGTTGTTGAAGTCGTAGTTGTATCTGTTGTTGGTGATTGATCAGGTTAGATGTTTCTATAAGAGGTGGTGTACTCTTACGTGTTGTCTTTATAAGAGGTGGTGTACTCTTACTTGTCGTCTTTATAAGAGGTGGTGTACTCTTACTTGTCGTTGTTATAAGAGGTGGTGTACTCTTACTTTACTGTCTTTCTAAGAGGTGGTGTACTCTTACTTGTCGTTGTTATAAGAGGTGATGTACTCTTACTTTACTGTCTTTCTAAGAGGTGGTGTACTCTTACTTGTCGTTGTTATAAGAGGTGGTGTACTCTTACTTTATTGTTTTTCTAAGAGGTAGTGTACTCTTACTTTGATTGTCTGTTATAAGAGGTGGTGTACTCTTACGTTGTTTATGTTGATGAGTATGACGAGGTTATGATGATCTTTTATGATGTTGAATGTGGGGTTGTTATGATATTACATGAGGTTACCTATGAGTTGTTAAATGTACTTGATGAGGGTTATGTCAAGTTGATAAGTTGTCTTTTATTCATGAATTGCTAATGGAATGTTTGATGAATAATTATTATGAAATGATGATGTTACGTATAGTTGCTAAGTTGTCCTCTATTCATGAGTTGTTAATAAGGTGCTTGGTGGAGAATGTTAATACGAATTAAGATGTTGATTATGAAGTTAAATGATGTTGTTATGATGTTGTTTATGATATCGATTTATGACTGTTGATATGATGAGTACGTGATATGGTTTAGGAGTCGTTAAAAGAATTATTATTACTAATTGATGGAGTTTAAGTTGTTAGATGCATTTGATGAATTATATATTATTATTATTGATTGTGAATCTCACCCCTTCTGCTTGAAAATGTTGCCCTTCGTATGGGTAACTTGCAGGTAATAAAGATTATTAGGAATGGTGGCTCAACTGTCTAGGGCTCTGATACGTACGGGATGGGATTTAGTTATATTTATTCTCATTCCTTATGTATCAATTTTGGAATTATTGATGTGAAGCCTTTTATGGTACAATGTTGTTAACTTATGCTGAGGCCTTTAGTGCCATAAACTGTTGTTGGATGTTCACGATGTTATTGATTTGAAAACTATTCCGCTGCTATGTTTTCATATTTTATCAAGTTGTTTTAATTAAATAGTTTTATTTTCTATTTAAGAAATTTTGAAATGACGTGTAACATGCCCGTGGTGGAACTACTCTGATGAATATTTGTTATATAATTGTTTTTGGGTAACGGGGTGTTATAATTGGTATCAGAGCAGGTTGGTCCGTCCGGCCATGTAGTAGAGTCGTGTTGAGCCACGTAGTGTAGTGTGTCAACTTTAAACTGTCTTTTGTCGTCCTGATTGTTGTTTGTGGTGCAGGGATATGTTTTCGAGGTATATTTTCGAGGACGAAAATTCTTTAAGTTGGGGAGAGTTGTAACGCCCCAATTTTATTTAATTATTATTGGTTGATTTAGAGTCTTTTTATATATGATTTTATATTGTTATGTGGATTATGTGGTGTGTTATATTTTATTAAATGAGTTATTTTACTATTTAATAGAATAAGTGGGAATTAGTAATTATTGAAGTTGTGGGGTTAATTAATAGAATTAATTGGGGAGTTAAAATTGAAATAAGTGGGGAGTTAAGAAAAAGGGAGAAGTCAGGGAGAAACTGTTTTTCACGTACATCAGTTTTGGGAGAAAACAAGAGAAAGCAAGAGAACCAAGGGAGAGCCAGGTGAAGAGAATCAGATTTGTAGAGCTTTGTTCATCTGAATTAAGGTAAGGGTGATGCTAACATTCAGTAATCATAGTGTATAAATTCTGAATTTATGATTTAACATGTTGTTCTTAGGTTGGATAATTGGGATTAGGTTTTGATTATTGATTTTTGAATTGAAAAGTGTAGAAACCATTGAAATTGTGTTAAGAATTGATGTTCAGGTTGTAGAATAATCATAGGTTAAGTTTCCTATCAAATTTGGGGTTTGGGTGGATGAAAAATTGGGTTTTTGGCTGGAAACTGGTCTGTTCCCGTAGAGTTGTCTGTCGCAACTCGCCACAGCGAGTAAACTTACTCGCCTCGCGAGCTTGACTTTGACAGCATTCCCTATTTTGCATTCTTGCGTCTTTTTCACACGTTTCTGTTTTGAATTGGTCTTTGGTGTAAACATGAAAGTTGTAGATAATTTTGTTAGCTTTCCAATGGCTTTGGTTTGGCGTGAAAATGATGTTTAGTTTTTGAGATATGATCAAAATACTCCAAGGAGGTCTTAGTGAAATTTTATGAAAATTTAGCAAAACCGTTTCTAAGTTAATCCAAAACTTATCGGATAATTTCAAGGCTAAAAACTAGAAGTACTAGGGGTTCAATTAAGGTGTTTAAGAGTATTTATCCTAAGTTGTGAGTTGGTCCTTGGGGTAGAAACGAAGTTGTTTATAATATTAATGTTCTTCAGAGAATCTGAAATTAAGATGATTAATGTTGTTGGTTATGTGAAATAACTATATGCCTTATGTGGAAAATGTATGATGTTTAAGCAGTGTTGATTATCATTTGGTATTGTCATATTTTGGGATGTCTATGTGCTACTAGTGTTGCTGTTGGATCTTAGTTAAGATGTGAATGTTGGTTTAAATTGTAAGCGTGCTGGGTTGTACGTTGCCGAATGAGTCATAAGTAAATTATGCAAATTGTCGATGTTGTTATCATCGTTGGTGTTGTTGTTGAAGTCGTAGTTGTATCTGTTGTTGGTGATTGATCAGGTTAGATGTTTCTATAAGAGGTGGTGTACTCTTACGTGTTGTCTTTATAAGAGGTGGTGTACTCTTACTTGTCGTCTTTATAAGAGGTGGTGTACTCTTACTTGTCGTTGTTATAAGAGGTGGTGTACTCTTACTTTACTGTCTTTCTAAGAGGTGGTGTACTCTTACTTGTCGTTGTTATAAGAGGTGATGTACTCTTACTTTACTGTCTTTCTAAGAGGTGGTGTACTCTTACTTGTCGTTGTTATAAGAGGTGGTGTACTCTTACTTTATTGTTTTTCTAAGAGGTAGTGTACTCTTACTTTGATTGTCTGTTATAAGAGGTGGTGTACTCTTACGTTGTTTATGTTGATGAGTATGACGAGGTTATGATGATCTTTTATGATGTTGAATGTGGGGTTGTTATGATATTACATGAGGTTACCTATGAGTTGTTAAATGTACTTGATGAGGGTTATGTCAAGTTGATAAGTTGTCTTTTATTCATGAATTGCTAATGGAATGTTTGATGAATAATTATTATGAAATGATGATGTTACGTATAGTTGCTAAGTTGTCCTCTATTCATGAGTTGTTAATAAGGTGCTTGGTGGAGAATGTTAATACGAATTAAGATGTTGATTATGAAGTTAAATGATGTTGTTATGATGTTGTTTATGATATCGATTTATGACTGTTGATATGATGAGTACGTGATATGGTTTAGGAGTCGTTAAAAGAATTATTATTACTAATTGATGGAGTTTAAGTTGTTAGATGCATTTGATGAATTATATATTATTATTATTGATTGTGAATCTCACCCCTTCTGCTTGAAAATGTTGCCCTTCGTATGGGTAACTTGCAGGTAATAAAGATTATTAGGAATGGTGGCTCAACTGTCTAGGGCTCTGATACGTACGGGATGGGATTTAGTTATATTTATTCTCATTCCTTATGTATCAATTTTGGAATTATTGATGTGAAGCCTTTTATGGTACAATGTTGTTAACTTATGCTGAGGCCTTTAGTGCCATAAACTGTTGTTGGATGTTCACGATGTTATTGATTTGAAAACTATTCCGCTGCTATGTTTTCATATTTTATCAAGTTGTTTTAATTAAATAGTTTTATTTTCTATTTAAGAAATTTTGAAATGACGTGTAACATGCCCGTGGTGGAACTACTCTGATGAATATTTGTTATATAATTGTTTTTGGGTAACGGGGTGTTATAATTGGTATCAGAGCAGGTTGGTCCGTCCGGCCATGTAGTAGAGTCGTGTTGAGCCACGTAGTGTAGTGTGTCAACTTTAAACTGTCTTTTGTCGTCCTGATTGTTGTTTGTGGTGCAGGGATATGTTTTCGAGGTATATTTTCGAGGACGAAAATTCTTTAAGTTGGGGAGAGTTGTAACGCCCCAATTTTATTTAATTATTATTGGTTGATTTAGAGTCTTTTTATATATGATTTTATATTGTTATGTGGATTATGTGGTGTGTTATATTTTATTAAATGAGTTATTTTACTATTTAATAGAATAAGTGGGAATTAGTAATTATTGAAGTTGTGGGGTTAATTAATAGAATTAATTGGGGAGTTAAAATTGAAATAAGTGGGGAGTTAAGAAAAAGGGAGAAGTCAGGGAGAAACTGTTTTTCACGTACATCAGTTTTGGGAGAAAACAAGAGAAAGCAAGAGAACCAAGGGAGAGCCAGGTGAAGAGAATCAGATTTGTAGAGCTTTGTTCATCTGAATTAAGGTAAGGGTGATGCTAACATTCAGTAATCATAGTGTATAAATTCTGAATTTATGATTTAACATGTTGTTCTTAGGTTGGATAATTGGGATTAGGTTTTGATTATTGATTTTTGAATTGAAAAGTGTAGAAACCATTGAAATTGTGTTAAGAATTGATGTTCAGGTTGTAGAATAATCATAGGTTAAGTTTCCTATCAAATTTGGGGTTTGGGTGGATGAAAAATTGGGTTTTTGGCTGGAAACTGGTCTGTTCCCGTAGAGTTGTCTGTCGCAACTCGCCACAGCGAGTAAACTTACTCGCCTCGCGAGCTTGACTTTGACAGCATTCCCTATTTTGCATTCTTGCGTCTTTTTCACACGTTTCTGTTTTGAATTGGTCTTTGGTGTAAACATGAAAGTTGTAGATAATTTTGTTAGCTTTCCAATGGCTTTGGTTTGGCGTGAAAATGATGTTTAGTTTTTGAGATATGATCAAAATACTCCAAGGAGGTCTTAGTGAAATTTTATGAAAATTTAGCAAAACCGTTTCTAAGTTAATCCAAAACTTATCGGATAATTTCAAGGCTAAAAACTAGAAGTACTAGGGGTTCAATTAAGGTGTTTAAGAGTATTTATCCTAAGTTGTGAGTTGGTCCTTGGGGTAGAAACGAAGTTGTTTATAATATTAATGTTCTTCAGAGAATCTGAAATTAAGATGATTAATGTTGTTGGTTATGTGAAATAACTATATGCCTTATGTGGAAAATGTATGATGTTTAAGCAGTGTTGATTATCATTTGGTATTGTCATATTTTGGGATGTCTATGTGCTACTAGTGTTGCTGTTGGATCTTAGTTAAGATGTGAATGTTGGTTTAAATTGTAAGCGTGCTGGGTTGTACGTTGCCGAATGAGTCATAAGTAAATTATGCAAATTGTCGATGTTGTTATCATCGTTGGTGTTGTTGTTGAAGTCGT
Organism: Medicago truncatula; assembly: GCF_003473485.1. Classification (NCBI taxonomy): domain Eukaryota; kingdom Viridiplantae; phylum Streptophyta; class Magnoliopsida; order Fabales; family Fabaceae; genus Medicago; species Medicago truncatula. The sequence goes on along the minus strand of NC_053045.1, from coordinate 53,074,144 downwards.
AGTTGTATCTGTTGTTGGTGATTGATCAGGTTAGATGTTTCTATAAGAGGTGGTGTACTCTTACGTGTTGTCTTTATAAGAGGTGGTGTACTCTTACTTGTCGTCTTTATAAGAGGTGGTGTACTCTTACTTGTCGTTGTTATAAGAGGTGGTGTACTCTTACTTTACTGTCTTTCTAAGAGGTGGTGTACTCTTACTTGTCGTTGTTATAAGAGGTGGTGTACTCTTACTTTACTGTCTTTCTAAGAGGTGGTGTACTCTTACTTGTCGTTGTTATAAGAGGTGGTGTACTCTTACTTTATTGTTTTTCTAAGAGGTAGTGTACTCTTACTTTGATTGTCTGTTATAAGAGGTGGTGTACTCTTACGTTGTTTATGTTGATGAGTATGACGAGGTTATGATGATCTTTTATGATGTTGAATGTGGGGTTGTTATGATATTACATGAGGTTACCTATGAGTTGTTAAATGTACTTGATGAGGGTTATGTCAAGTTGATAAGTTGTCTTTTATTCATGAATTGCTAATGGAATGTTTGATGAATAATTATTATGAAATGATGATGTTACGTATAGTTGCTAAGTTGTCCTCTATTCATGAGTTGTTAATAAGGTGCTTGGTGGAGAATGTTAATACGAATTAAGATGTTGATTATGAAGTTAAATGATGTTGTTATGATGTTGTTTATGATATCGATTTATGACTGTTGATATGATGAGTACGTGATATGGTTTAGGAGTCGTTAAAAGAATTATTATTACTAATTGATGGAGTTTAAGTTGTTAGATGCATTTGATGAATTATATATTATTATTATTGATTGTGAATCTCACCCCTTCTGCTTGAAAATGTTGCCCTTCGTATGGGTAACTTGCAGGTAATAAAGATTATTAGGAATGGTGGCTCAACTGTCTAGGGCTCTGATACGTACGGGATGGGATTTAGTTATATTTATTCTCATTCCTTATGTATCAATTTTGGAATTATTGATGTGAAGCCTTTTATGGTACAATGTTGTTAACTTATGCTGAGGCCTTTAGTGCCATAAACTGTTGTTGGATGTTCACGATGTTATTGATTTGAAAACTATTCCGCTGCTATGTTTTCATATTTTATCAAGTTGTTTTAATTAAATAGTTTTATTTTCTATTTAAGAAATTTTGAAATGACGTGTAACATGCCCGTGGTGGAACTACTCTGATGAATATTTGTTATATAATTGTTTTTGGGTAACGGGGTGTTATAGAGGGAGAGAGAGAGAGAGAGAGAGAGTGTGTGTGTGTGGCTTGTATGTATTATTCAAGCCATATTAAAGATGCTAGAGTACCTCATATGTATTGCAAGTACAATGCAATACATACCTTAGCACAGAACTAATAGAATAAGCTAGTTAGATAATCTTACCTAGGTGATGGGGCATCTGGAAAAATCGGAGGACTTTGGACAGCAGGAGCTGTCAACTCCACCTGCTCTACTGTTGCCAGTGGATAAATGCGAATATAGCGGATGCATAATAATTTGACCAAGATGATCCCCATAATCACGGCACCTACAATAAGAGGGACCACCCAGTTCTGACGGTCTGGGTTGTAGTCCGACTTGTCGTAGGTGTGCCCGTGATATCTGGGAGTGACAGATGGCGGACTTCCCTGAAGATAGAATAACAATCAATGAACCCTGAAGTAGTTGAAATGTTCAAAGACAAGTAATTTGCAAGATGCTTAGTGTAAAAAATGTTTCTATGAACCCTGAAGATAGAATAACAATCAAGGATTCCATTGTGTGTGTGTATCAATCTTATTCAACATTTCCAACACTATCTAACTTATCAACATTAACCTAATTAACATAAGGTTGACTAGAAACTTAATGGACTTTTAATACCAACCTATACATTCTCTCTATCCTTACAAGTTAGAAGAGCTAAGATAATGATGATGATAATAAGAGTTAGAATTTATTTGGGACCATTGAAACCATGACGGGTCGTCCAAATTAGGCAGCCCAGACCCTTGCATCGAAGCCAATGTCCTGGACATCAGTGCTAGAGATTTTTCAAACCATTTTGACACAATTCAGACCTTGGCATGCATCAAATCCACTATTGTGGCCATTTTTCTACATTTCAGCACCTAAAAGAAAGAAAAAAATTTGTTCCAATTCCATCAGCCCAAAAAGTATTTCGAATTCATTGTTAGCATCATTTTAGGTCAAGAGAATGTTTACTTGTTCTAAACATAATCTAAGACAATCAACACACTATGAAACTGTATTTATGGCAACACAACAATCTAACCAATTCTTGAGAAGTTCTTATACAATCAACAAGTTTCAGGATTCATTATTTATGCATGCTCTAGCTAATTAACCTTTTAAATACTCACTCTCCCCAAAATTCATGAAAAAAAAATACTATTTACCTTCTTAAAATCATTCAATATATACACAATTCTTCATAAGATTGGATTCTCACTCGGCCATCACTATGACATACAGCCGGCTCAACATATTTTGAGGCCTAAAACGGACTATAATATGAGGTTTTTTTAACGAGTAATTAATATAAATTCATAGGTTTTATAAAAAAAATTGCAATTAAAAAGAAAAATAAATTATTGCATTATATAAGTGGAAGTGTTGAACCTATGTTGTAAGCATCATAAAGTTCGCGTCTACCATCTTTGCTTCACGACCAAGTTGTATAATTCATTTGTTGTGTGACATATATATATATATATATATATATATATGCGCGCGCGCACACACACAATTTTGTCTATTGTGAGACCTTTATTCTAAATCCAAAAGTCAGGGGCCGAAAGCGAGAGCTTGGGTCGCCTTACCCTTAGGCCAGCCTTGATGACATAATCTATATGGTACTAATTTGACAGATGCATGCATGAAGTTGGTGAATCAACATTGAACAAAATAGTCATTTAAGAGAAATGAATCATACCAGTGAGTGTGTATCTCTTAATCTTAGCAGAAACAGAAGAAACAAGTAGCAATTGAAGAAGAAGAAGTAGAGAGAGATTCCAGTTCCACATATTGCAACAGCAAACGATGATGAAATGGTTGGTAGAAGAAGAAGCAACCGTTTAATGAATACAAAACAAACAAGTATGCTGCCTCACTGTCAGATGAATATGGCGACGGTGGCCCAGAAAGCACCATTTCATCAGGAAGAACAACATGCGCGGGTGCTTTGAAACGGTGAGTGGCGAAGCAACAGGTGGCCATCGCGAGCGCAATGAGAAGGACGACAATGGAGGAGGGAGGAGAATCCATTGCGGCAAAGTTACAGCATACGAATGCGGGGGAATGTATAAATACTGATAGCATCGTTGCAATTCCTCTTCATTGCTAATTTGGGATTCTTTAGTGGAAGAAGAAAAGACTCTATCTTCATTTCATTATTTCCATTTCAAAAAAGATGGAGTACAAGTGCACAATTGTTGTTTTTGTTTTGCTCTTGGTATCATAAGTACCACCACCAACCACCCTCATATGTTTTTGTTTTAATCAAAAGTGGGTTCATATTTCTACTCTATTAAACAAATTAAAAAAGTATAAGTCAAACAAGATTTTTTTTACAGGAAATAATGACCATAGATATCTACTTGATGTAATTAAATGTTGGAATGTGTCACATGACCAAGGTTTTAGGTGAACCTTTTATTTTTCAAAGTGGAACACTTATATCATAGTTTTAATTCTCGTTTTATATTGATGTTTTTTTTTCTTCAACTAATTTAATGGTTAAAAATTTATCTCTTAAATTGAATAAGTGAAAAATTCAATATTCAAACTCGAACGACATATCTTTACCAATTGAGTTGTGTTCATAGGACATCGTAAAGTTTAACTAACCTTTATAAAATCATTTTATAAGATTAAAAGTGAAACTCTTTATAGGGTCATTCTTGATCTATTTATGCTCACATAAACAATCAAAGCCTCAAAGATTAGGAAATTAAGAATCTTGGGAAGACATGCTTTAGAGGTGAGGTGTCTCATTGACTTTCCTTTTATTTGTAATCTTCTTAGAAAAAAAATAAATCTATGGTTTATTCTACAAAATTCTCGATAAATGTCTTGCTTATCATGTTATAAGCTCATATAAGAAACTTTGAGAATTGTGGCTTTTTATAAGATATTTGTATTGTATTTGGTTTATATTTGCTAATACATCTTTCTAATTTTAAGCGAATGCGCGTTAGCAAATCCCACGCACATATACAAAACATATTAACAAGTGTGATATTTTATTTGCCAAAGAAACGCAGGCTAACAAGTATTGCAAATCCGGGTCAAGCATACACAATCCAAACACTGAAATGGATGCAAACTTTCAGTCAATTTTCAAATAATTGTGATATGGATCCCTTACAAAAAAATGGATCATATTAAAAAGATTAAAAAGATTTTAAAAAATTATTAATATTTTCAAAATACAAAAAAAGTAAATTTTCAAAATTAAAAAAAGGTCAGATTTTTTAAAAACATTCTGGAAAAAAATATAATTTTTAAAAATCTGAATACAAATTTAGAGGGTTTTAAAAAAGTCGTGGAAATTTCATTTTTCCTAGAATTAAGCATTTCCTTAGAGGAGGTAGAAATCATAAATCTTATATTTGTGGAATGAAATGATTTTTTTCTCAATATTTTATTAAAATTGTGGAATAAAATTTTCGAATAAAAAATCTGACTTTTTTCAATATTTGTATACAGATTTTTAAAAAAATTTCAGATTTATCTGACCTCTTTTGTAATTTTGAAAATTTGCTTTTTTTTATTTTGAAAACTAAATTCCAGAATTTTTTAAAATATTTTAAAAAAAATATGATTATATTTTCTGATTTTTTTCTAATTTTTGAAAAATAAAATCTTTTTTTTTTTTCGATTTTTAAAATTTTTGGAAACAAATATGACTTTTTTTTTTGTTTTTTTATATTTCAAAAAAAATCTTAATATTTTTTTGAATTTTTTAAAAATTAATTTTCGATTTTTTAAATTTTTGGAAAAAAAACTGAATATTTTTATGTTTTTTTGGATTTTTTTTATTTTTTAAATATTTTAAAAATAAAATCTGATATGGATATATTTTTTACACATGGCCAATTAAAAAAAAATGAAAAAAAAAAGTCAAATCAGCGCCACGTAAGCGAATTTGCTAAGTTGGATGAGGGAGGGGTGTTTTCCGGAAAAAAAAAGTTTTACAAAGATGCAATTCAAACCGAAAATTTTATAGGGACGAAAACCGAAAATAACCTATATTACAGAGCTGAAAAACACTATTAACCCAAATATATATTATTGTTGAAAACTTAATAGCAATAAACTCATGTCATTTCCATCAAAAAATAAACTCTCATATCATAATCATGTTATAAACTAAATATTCAATTTTGAATCAAATAAAAATTGAATCTATATATGCCAAAAGTATTCATACTACAATTTGATTTACATATATACCAGATGATTCTTTGAGCAAAATAAAACATACTTTATATTTGGCTTATTACGAAATAATGTAAATCAATTTTAATTTCATATAGAAATTAAACTATAAGATATGATATGAATATTTTAAATTTAGGGTGGAGTATGTTTTTAGTCCCTTCAAAATCATAAATTTTTAATTTAGTCTCTATAAAATTGTAATACTCCATAATATTGTAATTTATAAGAATGGTCCCTATTTTAAACTTTTTTTTTTTTATAAAAAATGAATACTTTTAGTCCTCCAAAATAATCCATCGATATAAAATGCAAATAGAGACTAAAAGTAAATATATATTTTGTAGAGATTCAACTTAAAAGTTTGTAATTTTGTAGGGAGTTAAAACATATTTAACCCTTAAATTTATATCATCCAAAACATTTGATTTAAAAACAAATAACCAAAATCAAAATCTAACTTCAAATCTACATCAAATCCTTATCAAAATATTTACTTTCAAAATTTCTGAAACTAAAGAAATTTAACTATATTTTTCAAATGACAAAACTTCATTCGACCAATTCTTCACAACTTGCAACATTGATAGAAAAATATTTGAGAATTGCTAGTGACACATTGCATAAGGTTAAGGCACACAAGTAAAATACGTTTTTGTTGCTTCGGCAGTTAACTGCCGAGGAATTCAATAACCGACTGCAGTTAACTACCGAGGAAAACCTCGACCGTTAACTGCCGAAGGAATGAAAAAAAAGGAAGGAAAAAAACGTGTTCTTCTTCTTCCACTTCAATAGCTTTTTTTGTTTTCTTTCTTTCACAACCACAAACTTCACTTTTCTTCTTCTTCCAAATCAAACAGTGTGCTACACTTTGCAAGAGATAACAGAAGAAGAGCAACAAAATCCACCTCCGAACACAAATTAAAGATTGTAAATTCTATTAGATTCATTGAAACAAATAAATTGGAAAATGAATTGAAGAAAACTGTTCAGAAAATTGACACAAGTTAATTGTTGATGGGAGAACCATCAGAAAAATGAAGGAAATAAAAGGGTGTGACGTTGATCAAAAGAACTATGATAATTGAAGGAATAAAAGGCTCAAAAAAATAATGGGTATGAGAAAGTTATCAGCACAGGAAATCAGAGTGGTGCATGAGTATCTCTATGATTCATAATAGCCTATGAAATCAATAGCTTTATACAATGTTATAATTGAGAAGGAATAATTAAGATTGCAAAAAGGAAAAGTATAGAGAAGAAACTACAAGATTGGGATATTTGTGAAGAAGACAATGAAGAAAGAAGGGTGTGGTGTTTACAACTCCTCGGTACTTAAGTGCCGATGAAGTTATTTTTGAAGTTTCCTCGGCAGTTAACTATCGAAGTTTTCCTCGGTAGTTAACTGCAGCCGGCTTATGAATTTCTCGGCAGTTAACTGCAGAGGAGGTATTTTGGTATTTTACAAGTATTTCCCAAAAATAGGCTCTATAAGTATGATCGGCTACCAAGAATGATAAATCTTTTTACAAATTCATAATGATTCACATTCTTTTATTCTTATCAAAACATTCCACCTTTTAATTATGCTGAAATCCAATGCTAAAGAAAACAATCTAAGAGCACGCCTTAACAAAATGTACAATTATGGACATAGGAGGATTCACATTCCCTGCATAATAACATAAGTACACAAATAACTTAACAAGATCAGAATCACCAGTAAAAAAAACAAGATGAGAACCATTTGCAACTACTCCTTTGAACTAGTTTTATTTTTAAGTGTAAAATGAAGTTAAAACATGAATCATAGTACTTGTGCTTGGTGATTTGTAACTGGTGTGATGTGTCTGTAGTTCGTTGAAACGGTGAATTAATGTAAACCGATGTCGTCAACATTCGTCAAAGTTACATTGAATGCAAGAAAAGATGAGTTAAAGAAACACCACTTATAGCAACAATAACGTGGCAAAACATAAGCCACTCAAAAAAGAAACATCACCACAAATTCAAGTCTTCAACTCAAAAGTAGAAACAGACAAGCAAAGGACCAGAATCCATGATCCCAAAATCTATCCACATGAAATCTCCACTCTTCATCTCATCCATCCAACGGCCATAAACTCCCACAAATCACAAACCATATCCACCATTCCAATAAAACACAACACCACAAAATTTCAAACCCCCACACTTTCACTCAACCACCATGAGCTCCATCGCCCTCAAATCCTTCCTCGGCCTCCGCATTTCCTCACCAGAAACCCCCCAATTCTCCTACCGCCCCAAACCCATCACCCACCGCCGCAAGTTCACCGTCGTCGCTGCAGCAACCAGCCCAAAAATCGATGGCCGAAACCTCCGTGTTGCCGTCATCGGCGGTGGTCCAGCTGGAGGTGCAGCAGCAGAAACACTTGCAAAAGGTGGCATAGAAACCTTCCTCATTGAACGTAAAATGGACAACTGCAAACCATGTGGAGGAGCCATTCCTCTATGCATGGTTGGTGAGTTCGACCTTCCACTAGACATCATAGACCGCCGTGTTACCAAGATGAAGATGATTTCTCCGTCGAATGTCGCCGTCGACATTGGTAGGACACTTAAGTCTCATGAGTATATTGGTATGGTGAGGCGTGAGGTGCTTGATGATTATCTTAGAAATAGGGCTAAGGAAAATGGAGCGAATATTATTAATGGGTTGTTTTTGAAAATGGATATTCCTAAAGAAAAGAATGCTCCTTATGTTCTTCATTATTCTTCTTATGATGGGAAAACTGGTGGGGTTGGTGAAAAAACTACTTTGGAAGTTGATGTTGTTATTGGTGCTGATGGAGCTAATTCTAGAGTTGCTAAGTCTATTGATGCTGGTGATTATGAATATGCTATTGCATTTCAGGTTTGTTCTTCTACAATTTTCGCTTGCTCTGTTTCTTTTTCCTATTACTAGTAAAGTTTAAGTAAATTACCAATTTAATCTTTAAATTGTAGTAAGATGTAAGAATTTGCTCTTAAAATTAAGGGACTTTTAAAACATTCCTGATATTGAAGAAATAGTCTATCACATTAGTGTTGTTATTTTAGTTTTACTAAATGATTAAGGGTAAATAAGTCTATAATTGTCTAAATTTATTATGACTCCTTAATCATCATGTGTGTCCAAATCTCAAAGGCCAAAGATCATGAACAGATGTAGTATTGCATTTCAGGGATCCTGTACAAAATTGTATGCTAAACTCAATGTCCATTTCTCGGTTTCTTTTTCTGTGTTGTTGCAAAGTTAATTGAGTTTTAAATTTGTGTTTAGGACATTGTCATTTAATTAGAGATTAAATTATATTTTGTCATGTAGAGGGTCAGTGAATTTAAATTAACGAAACACTAAAACATCATTGAGATTGAACAAAACTTGATGCATTAGTCCCTTTGTGTTTGTCAACTTTGTCATTGGTCTCATTTACTCATTTGCCTCAGACTAATGTGATCCAAAGTTGTTATAATTTTAAGTCCAAGTTGTCACATCTTCTATTTAAAGATTAAATTTGTGATTCACTCTTAGTCAATTAGATGTAGTTTACTTTGTGATTGAACAGACACTTAGCATTAGAATGTTTCATTTTGATGGCATGTTTAATTTTCTCAGGAGAGGATAAAAATCCCGGATGATAAAATGGCTTACTATGAGGATCTTGCGGAGATGTACGTGGGCGACGACGTTTCTCCTGATTTCTATGGTTGGGTATTCCCGAAATGTGACCATGTTGCTGTCGGCACCGGAACTGTGACACACAAGGGAGACATCAAGAAGTTCCAACTAGCAACAAGGAAAAGAGCCGAGGACAAGATCTTAGGGGGCAAGATTATCCGCGTGGAGGCTCACCCTATACCGGAACATCCAAGGCCACGAAGATTGTCAGGGAGGGTCGCGCTTGTGGGTGATGCTGCTGGCTACGTGACCAAATGTTCCGGAGAAGGAATCTATTTTGCAGCCAAGAGTGGGAGGATGTGTGCAGAGGCAATTGTGCAGGGTTCGGCGAATGGAAAGAGGATGGTTGAAGAAGGGGATTTGAGGAAATATTTGGAGAAATGGGACAAGACTTACTGGCCTACTTACAAGGTTTTGGATATTCTTCAGAAGGTGTTCTATAGGTCCAATCCTGCTAGGGAAGCTTTTGTTGAAATGTGTGCTGATGAATATGTGCAGAAGATGACATTTGATAGTTATCTGTACAAGACTGTTGTGCCTGGGAGTCCATTGGAAGATATCAAGTTGGCTATCAACACCATTGGAAGCTTGGTTAGGGCTAATGCTCTAAGGAGGGAGATGGACAAACTTAATGTATGACAACAATAGTCATTCATCACAGTCTGTCTGACTTGTATACATATTAATTTATCATTCATTTTTGCTTTCGTAGTAAACATGATCTCTTATAAGTGTTAATTATCTGTGTAAGCAAACGGATTAAATTTTCATGCAATCCCAATATAGACTGGTGATTGGAGCATAGCAGGGGTTGATTGAAATTTGAAAGAACTTGTAAAAGTTTAAGAGATCAGACTACTTTGCATGTGGTATTTATCAGCTGGAATTTAAGAGATTTGATATAGGCTGTAATTCCCTTCTGTTAGTTATATATAACTTGTGAGAGAGTAAGAACATTGAATATACCAATGAAAATTGGTCTAGTTGATAAGGATTCTATAATGATCTTAGAAAGGTTTGAGTTCGAATCTTGCTGCAAATGTAAGAATTTTATCAGTGGATAATATGTAAGTACTTTTGTAAAGCTCTATGTGATACTATGTATTCTTGAGATTCAAGTCGTCTAAACTTTTGTTTATTAAAAAAAAACATTGAATATGGATAATCTTTTTATCATTGGACAATAATATGAACAATGGAATGCGGCTCAACTTGATCTTCCTGATTTTCAAGTTTATGATTTCCCACGTTCTCTTTTGAGAAAGGGATTGAAAGAAACCGAATGGAGGAAAAGCAACTGAGAATAATTATCAATTAAAAATGAAAATGAATTGAGATTAAGGTTAATGGCATGTATGTATGCCAAATGCCAATGATGTAATGACAATTACATCTGCGCTCAAAGTCTGGTTCTTCATTAAAAATAGGGTCATATTAACAAGTGTCTTAAAAATACAAGTCAAACACTTTTTAAAGTCATAATCGTATAATTTCCAATGCAAAAGTTGATACTTTTATATGCTTAAACAATGCCCTTAGAACATTTGTTAACATTTTCCTTAAAAATATAATCAAGAAGGGTGGCCTTTTCTCTTGGTTCTATTCAAGGGCCAAAGTTAATTAGTAGATTATTCAAGGCTGTATAAAGAGGACAACTATCAAGTAATCTTTTCAACAAAATTCATCATATATAATTGTATCTGATCTGATATAAGAAAATGTTAATTAGTAAATTCTTACGTAGGCAAAATTTGTAGCAATTGAATTTATTTTAATATAAAATATGACATAGTGCTGAGTGTGGATGCGAGGTACATATCCAACTAAACTTTATAAGTACTATTGTATTTACCGTATTAATATTTTTTAATTGATAATAATGTAATAATTTTGTTGAGAATTAAAACATTGAAATTATAAGAGAAAAAGGGGGATATATATTTTAGAAGAAATGTTATTAATAAATAGCATAAACATTTTTATTCAATATGATTAAATGAGAATTTTACCTTTAATATGTACACGTGGATAATCAAATATTTAAATCCGCTGACTTTTATATGCATAATACAATGTTTCTCAAAACTAAATTAAGCTCACGAGAAAACATGCGACTTCAAGTAAAAAGAAATTGAAATATGATTTATATTTGAGTGGTACTAGTGCAACTTTGCACATCATATGACTCACTTTAAATCAGTTGAGATATTTTATACCAAAAAAGGTAAAATGAGAAACGTGTGGGAACTAAACGAACGGTGGAGATGTGAGAATTGAGGAGTAGATTCTGTTTTGTTTGGTTCTTTCTTAGCTGCTGCGGTGACGTAGTTTGTTTGGCATTGTTGGGTTATATTAATGTGCTCGCTTTCGGTAGTATCATCACCGAATACCATTACCATTCGTCCTCAACCCGTTGGCGGAGATTTCAAACCCAATTTTCCTTCTTAAATCTCTCTCTCAACTTCTCCTTCCAATTCCCCATTACCATTCCCTTCCCTTCCCAGGTACGTTTCTTTCCAGATCTCATCTCACTCCAATTTATTTTTTGTTTTCTTTATTTCAGATCTGTTCTTTCAATGTATTCTTCTCTTAATCTTCTTACTCATTCCACATCCCGTTTTTAATTATCTTTCTTGATTCCATTATAAACTTTGCATTTATCACTCAAATTGTTACACCTTTGAATGCATCTTGCCTTGCCCTTCTTTTTTATGTAGTTCTATTGGTATCAGTATATCGTATTATTTGTGATGAATACCTCATACTTGTAGTTTCCAATGTATTTAAGCTCTTTTTAAATAAACTATTGAATCGATTACGTGTTATATTCTTAAGTGTTTATGTACAAGTTATTTGTTTCTATAACAAAAAGTGAAAATTGTTTTCAATAAGCTATAAGCTCTGTAGCACTTACACTTCTGGTTGTAGAACACGTGTTTGACAGAGACACAGACATGTCGACACTAGTAAAAGTTTGAAAAAAATGAATTAAGTGGAGACGGAGTGTTTTTATTAACTATCCCAGAGAGCTTATGACAATAAGCTGAAAAAAAACTTAAGAGAGAAAATTTTAAAGCTGTTTTCATAAGCAATTCCAAATTATCTCATAAGTGCTTTTATGTTAGTGGGAATAAGCTAAGCTAGCAAGGCCGTAACCAGTTTTAATCAAGCCAACCTAACATAATTTTAATTTATTTTCTGGATTTTTATTTGGCTTTGTGCGTGTGTTGATGAATGAGACTTGATGTGTTTTGTGTTTTCAGAAGTTAAGATGGCAGCAGCAGCATCAGCTACATTTACTATTGGAACCACCCAAACAGGGAGGTCACTTCCTCAATCAAGTCCTTTTGGTTTGAAATTCAATTCCCAGGTTAATTTCAACACCTTCTCTGGCCTCAAAGCCATGCCATCTCTCAGATGTGACTCTGAATCATCTTTCTCTGGCAAAGAAACTTGTGCCGCTCTGCGTGCAACTTTTGCACCCAAAGCTCAAAAGGAAAATCAAAACCTCACCCGCAATTTGCAGCCTCAGGCATCCTACAAAGTAGCGGTTCTCGGTGCTGCAGGAGGGATTGGTCAACCACTGGCACTTCTCATCAAGATGTCGCCTTTGGTTTCCGACCTGCATCTCTATGATATCGCAAATGTTAAGGGAGTTGCTGCTGATATCAGTCACTGCAACACTCCTTCAAAGGTTTTGGATTTCACAGGTGCTTCTGAGTTAGCAAATTGTTTGAAAGGCGTCGATGTTGTTGTTATACCTGCTGGTGTTCCTAGGAAGCCCGGCATGACTCGTGATGACCTTTTCAACATCAATGCTGGTATAGTCAGGGACTTGGTCACTGCCGTTGCAGATAATTGCCCCAATGCTTTTATTCATATTATCAGTAATCCAGTGAACTCTACAGTTCCTATTGCCGCTGAAATTCTTAAACAGAAGGGTGTCTATGATCCTAAGAAGCTCTTTGGTGTTTCTACACTTGATGTTGTGAGGGCAAACACATTTGTTGCTCAGAGGAAGAACCTGAGGTTGATTGATGTGGATGTTCCAGTTGTTGGAGGTCATGCCGGGATTACAATTCTTCCTCTCTTGTCAAAGACAAAACCCTCAGCGAGTTTCACTGATGAAGAAATTGAGGAGCTAACTGTCAGGATTCAAAATGCTGGAACTGAGGTTGTTGAGGCAAAGGCTGGTGCAGGGTCTGCTACTTTGTCAATGGCTTATGCAGCAGCAAGATTTGTTGAATCATCTCTTCGTGCACTTGACGGAGACGCTGATGTGTATGAGTGCTCATTCGTACAGTCAGATCTGACCGACCTTCCTTTTTTTGCTTCAAGGGTGAAGATTGGTAGGAAAGGAGTCGAGGCTTTAATTCCAACTGATCTCCAAGGATTGAGTGAGTATGAGCAGAAGGCTTTGGAAGCACTTAAGCCAGAACTTAAGGCCAGCATCGAGAAGGGGGTTGCTTTTGCTCAAAAGCAAACTGTTGCTGCTTAGTTTATTTTATGAAAGCATTTATTCTATAATCTCTAGTGTCTTTACGAGAGAATGTCAACGGGTGATTTCTTGTGTTATGGATTTATTTGAGCATGAATATTACTTAGACAACTTAGGTTGCAGATTTACTGTAGCATCATTTACTGCTTCCAGAACTTAGGATTTGAATTTCCCATAGTATCAATTCTACTTCCAGATTGGTTAGCAGAACAGGAGGGGGATTCCATTTCTGTTCTCTATATTGAGCTTTAGTTTTTTTGATCAGAAATCTCAATAAATTTTTACTATCTTGTACTACAAGAATTGGAAAAATGTAAACGTTCCATTTTGAATAATATGCCTATTGGACCAGTAATTTGTGTGTTTTTATTTATTTATTTAAGGGTTAATATGTCTTTACCCCTGTAATTTGGGCGAGTTCCGGTTTATTCCCTGTAAAAATAAAAGTTTAGATTCCAATCCTATAATATGAAGATTCTTCACAAAACACCCCTATAATATTAAGATTCTCCACAAAACACCCTTGACCCCATCCAGATGCTGATGTGGCACGCCACTGTGTAATTATTTTAATTTTAATTTTTTTTTAAAACCTGACACATGTGTGATGGACGCTGACTGTATAATTATTTTTATTTTTTATTTTTTTAAAAGGTACACGTGGCATTTGTGATTTTAAAAAAATAAATAAAAAACGAAAAAAAACATAAAAAATTAAAAAATTAATAAAAATGAAAAATATTCTGAAAAATAAAAAAAATAACGAAAAAATTAATTAAAATAAAAAATATGATTAAAAAAATTCTGGAAAATTTAATAAAATAAAAATTAATCTGAAAATTTTAATAAAAATGAAAAAGAATCTGGTAAAATGAAAAATAATGAAAAAAATTTGGAAAAATTAATAAAAATTTAAAAAAATATATTTCAAAAAATTTATATTTCTGGAAAATTCAAGAACTTAATATATTTCGAAATTCATCAATATAATAAGAAAATACATTTTATTTTTTTTTTAAAAAAAAGTTCATATTTTTCTTTCGAAATTAAAAAGTTTGTTTTTTATTTTATTTTTTATACAAAAAATAAAAGGGAGCCCCTGATATGCACCCTCTAGAAAGAGGTCCAACAATGGACCTGTTAGTTCTACCTACTAAACCCGGTAATAAACTGGTTGGTATGATAATAAAGTTAAAACAAAAAAATATTGACCCTTTTCTTGGTACAAGAAATGCCTCTTTTATTGGTTGGTGCTTGTATATCCATGGTCACTACTCACTATGCCTTTATCATTTTCCTAACGCACATAGATTTTTAATTTGCTAAGTTAGAGATCTGAAAGCTGTATTATTTGCAGTTATGAGAAACCAGTTCTTACAACGATATTCGCTACTTACCAAGTAGCACTATTTTCACTGCATTCATCACTTTACTCTTTCCAAATTTAAAGCTTGACGGAAAGTGAAATAAATTTGCTTGTTTTTCTTCTGATATGAAACAGTCTACAACATGTTTGATTCAAGAACTCAGGACTTTTTACCAGATCTGACTTAAGAAGTTCTCAACAGAGATCAAAAGGACAAATATATATTGCACTGTATTTCTTTTCTGAGAGTAAGTCCGGTGATCGTAACGGAATGGACAACGATGGAGAAACTATTTTTTCTTTTCTTTTCTTTCTTTTCTTCAATTTTCTTGAAGGTCGGAGACACTGAATTAATGTATAACGTGTTGTATATTATTTATTAATTAATTAATAGTTATTAAAAAAAAAACAAGTTTATCAAAATTAATAAGGATACTTGGCTGGGGATTATTTCGAAGTTGACATACTGCATGGAGACGAAGCAGATGAAAATGAGCAGAATGAAAAGAAGAGAAAAAAAAGTCAAACAATTTGAAACAGGCTATAGCCAGTTAAGTTGTAGAGGTGCATGTTTGGACCCTTTAAAAAGAGGTCCATATTAGGGGCCACCAAAATAAAAATATTGGAAAATATTTCAATAATTAAAAAATACATAACATTAGATCATGAAGAATAGAATTAAGGGCTTCTTATTCAATAGTATAACATGACTTATATACCGGTGTCAATCAAAATCTATTGTATCTTGTTATTCATCTAGATTATATTTTCGAATAAAATAAAATTCTAGAAATAAATTTTCATAATCAAAATAACTATATAATATTATATTTTCGATTTTTTATAATTTTAATTTAATTCAGAATTTTTTTATATTTTTTGAAAATTTTGATATATATATATTTTTTATTTTTTTAACTTTTTTCAAAAAAAAAATATATTTTCGTGATTTTTTTCTTAAATTTTCTAGATTTTTTAATTTTTTCAGATTTTTTTTAATTAAATTTTCTATATTTTTTCATAATTGTTTTTTCATTTTAATTATTTTTTATTTTTAATAATTTTTCCAGAATTTATTTATTTATTTTTTAAAAAAAAAATACAAATGCCACGTGTACCATTTAAAAAAAATAATAATACAGTCATCACGCAACATAATCAGATATGCACAGTCAACATGTCACATCAGCTCGCCACGTCAGCAATTATGCACAGTCACATAGGTCAGGGGCTAAAATCAAAGAATCTTATTTTACAGGGTTGGAATCTAAACTTTTTTTTTTTACAGAGGGGTAAACCGGAACTCGCCTAAATTATTACAGGAAGTAAATACATATTAACCCATTATTTAAATGTTTTAGAATCTAAGTATTGCCTCTCGTACGCATACACACATTTTAATCAACTATTGAACATACAATGAACTATTATCAACGCCTAGTTAAATTGACCCTTAAATAGAAGATTCAGTTGTTACTTGTTAGTCATCTGGCTTTTTATTTGTTGACTCTGCAGTGATGGTACTATATTTTTACTTCAACAAGTTTGGATCATTTTGCACTAGAATATTAGTTCTCTTACACTTTTCACGGGGTGTGATTAGTGTAAGCAAGAGAGAAAGACAACAGAAAAAAAGAGGATGGATAATAATATGATGTAAAAAAAAGAAGAGGGAAACGGAGAAAGGAGGAGTAAAAGTGATACACAAATCAGGATTTGTTACACTGTTGGTCGAAATTTCGCAAGTTACAAAATAATAATAATCAGAAATGGTGACAGAATATTATGATGTTTATAACATATTAATTTTATTTAATGAGAAAATATTGGTAGTTATTGTTGATCTATTTTTCAAAAGAACAACATATTTTACTTGTATATAAGCACTGTTGGTAGTTTTACGAGTAGGCGGGGTAATTACAACCAGAATTGTGATTAATTAAATGTAGTAGATGATTAATGGAATTTTGACACATTGTTATATTCATTAATTATTAATCAAATCTTATTAACCGCATATTTAAATTGTATTATGGAACTAAATTACTGTTGAAATTTGTTGTCAAAATTTGGCGTAGATATTTTTATTTATGTTATGTTGCTCTTTTATGAAAAAGTGTACATCATGTCGCTTCTAAAAAAAAAAAGATGTACAACATGTCATTTGGCATCGTAAAGTGAAATCAATACGAACACCACAAAAGTTAAACATCCCTCAAAATGATGACAACCAATATTTTTAGTCCTCTTTTGTCAAATGACACACAATATTTTTGTACTATCAGCCAAAAATAGACCTCCTTCAGTGTAAACCAAATTTCTCAAAGAATACCACCACCAAATTTCTCAAATGTTCCATTAAGACTCCTTTTCATGTCTTTCATTTAGGCCGTTGGTGTTTGGCAGATGTCCAATCTAATGTACAGCACGAGCAAAATTGCCTGATCTATGTACCAGATTCAGCAAGAGTAAGCTATGGCCCACTTGAAATGTAGTTTGAAACCTCCTTAGAAGTAGTTATTTGTATGGCTGCATTTCAATTAAGCCATCATTATTCATCCATGATATAATTTTGTTCAACAATAAACCAGGGTAGCTAGTTTCCAATTGTTGTGGCTCTTCGTTACAATGTCTTTTTCTACCAATAGTCAGTACAGGAGCAATGTCCTCCCCGGAATTGGTGAAACCGTTTATGGTCTCTGAGAATTACATCACGGTTGTAAACCGCAGAAAACATTTTCAGAAAATTGTGGCAATCAACACATATCCGGAGATTAGAGGCCACTCTCAATGCCGTGCCTGGTGGAGTAACAAGAACCCCAAAAGCAATAGCCAGTTTTTCACTATGATAAGAGAGTGCATATCCTTTTCCTTTGTCATCCATCTTATGTAGTTCAGATGAAAGTTCAACAACATAACCAGCTATCTTCAGCTGCTTATTAATCTCATCCAGTGTGCGATAAATTTCAATTTTTCTTGAATGTGAAATATCATCCACAACAAACTCATGTACAATTCCTTTCAGTTCAATTGTGCAACAACCAGGTGTGGTTTGAATTGACTTTTCTCTCATTAGTTTTCTCACTTCTGCTACCTTTTCCCAATGTCCAGCTGACGAATAAAGATTCAGAAGCAAAACATAATCTCCAGCTTCTTGAGCTTTCAATTCAATCAACTGTTCAATTACTCGTTCACCGAGTGTAACATGACCATGAATTCTGCATGCCCCGAGCAAGGTCCTCCACACGGTGGAATCTGGCTTTACCTCCATGGACATAATAAGCTGGTAGGCCTTATCAACAAAGCCAGCACGACCCAATAGATCAACAATGCAGCCATAATGGTGGATGGCTGGAGTTACCCGAAACTCTGAGATCATTCGGTCAAAAAACGACATCCCCTCATCTAATAATCCAGAATGACTGCAAGCTGAAAGGACACCAGTGATTGTATGATCATCAGGCTGAATGCCATTTCTCCGCATCTCTTCAAATGCTTCAATAGCTTCTCTCCCATATCCATTCACTGCCAAACCAGATATCATTGCACTCCACGAAACCACACTTTTGTTTTTTATTCCCATAAACACCTCATAAGCCTTATCTAAACAACCACACCGCGAATACATTGTTATAAGAGAATTAGACAAATTGAGTGCACCACCATATCCCCGTTCCATAATATAACCATGAACCCGTTCGCCAAACTCCAACGAATTCAAACGAGCACAGGCTTGAAGAAGAAGCAAACAAGTAACATCATCCGGCTCACATCCATACCCTTGAGTCTGCATAACATCAAACAATCTCAAAGCATCCCGGGTTCGATTATTTCTAATATAACAAGAAATCATCACATTCCAAGCAACAGTATCCTTCTGAGGCATCTCATCAAACACCTTACATGCATCATCACATTTCTGACATTGTGAATACAAATCTATAAGAGCAGTGAGCAAAATGGTATCTGATTGATGTCCGTCTTTGAAGACGTTGCAATGAACCTGAACCCCTCCAAGAAGATACAAAAACCTTATACATGACTTAACAACAAATGAAGAAGTTAAAGGGTTCGCAGCAATGCCTATTCTTCGCATATCTCGGTATAAAAAAAGAGATTTTTGAGGTGATTCGCTGAAGGAATAAGCTCTGATCATGGTGTTATAGTGGGAAACAAAGGGAGGGTTGATTTGCTGAAAGAAACGAAGAGAATAGT
Source organism: Medicago truncatula (assembly GCF_003473485.1). Lineage (NCBI taxonomy): Eukaryota > Viridiplantae > Streptophyta > Magnoliopsida > Fabales > Fabaceae > Medicago > Medicago truncatula. Next base: position 53,054,900 of record NC_053045.1, on the reverse strand, counting down.
TGGGGTTTTGTAATGGGCCAGAGAGTGCAACGCGGCATAAGAAGTGATGAGAAACAGAAGAGTCTTGAATGAGGGTTGTTGTGAGAATGTGAGCATGAATTTGGAGTAAATGGGTGGTATGGTTAATAGATTTTATGATAGAAATTATCGATTCTTTGTGGTTTAGGTTGAAAAATGAAATGAGTTTTTGTGGGTGATGTTGATATGGTTGAGGGATTGTTGTATTGTAGTGACGGAGATGAATGGCAATAGCAATGGCAATGGGGGAAGTGAAATAAGAGGGTGATTTGAGATTGATTGAGCACGAGGACCAAACTGGCGCCATTTGGTGTGGTGTGGTGTGGTGGTAACAACAGAGTCTTATAAAAGACGAAACTATTAGGTGTTGGGTTCGCCGGGTTCCAATTTCACCCCTCAAAACTTTTGAATTTTATAAATTGACCTCTAATTTCAATTTTTTTATTTGGCCCAAAAATATTTAAATTTATAAAAGTTACTCAAAATTGATGACAATGAATTTTTTTTATTACTCAATCCAAACAAATGTATTGAGAACTGAAATTAATTTAAATTGCCTAAAATTCTAAATTCTTTGAAATTTCTCAATTACCTTATCTAAACACACTCATATTTCTTTATGTATTTAAGTTGTCCTACAAGTTGTCAACAAAAGTGGTTGTTTAAATAACACTTCTCGAAAAAGAGTGAGATGTTTTTGTGATTTTTTATTGGGTTAGAAATATTTTTGGTTTCTATATTTTTATTTTTCCTTCCAGTTTTCCTACTATTTCTCTTATAATTCATATTTAATTAATATTTTGTTAAAAATTATAATATTTGTAGAGATTCTTATAATATCTTAAATATAATTGCGTTAAAAATAATTTAAAATTTTGAATTATACACGTGAGTTGATTTAAAATCAATAACAAAAAATAGTGAGAATTGTTGTTGACACATATGCATTGGCTGAGAAACACGAGTAATTTACCTAAATGCCCCTCGGCAGTTAACTGCCGAATTATGAAACCGGCTGCAGTTAACTTCTAAGGAAAACTTCGGCAGTAAACTCCCGAGGAAAACTGAAAACTTCGGCAATTAACTGCCGAGGAAACCTCAAACCTATTTTTTTTTATTTACAAAAATCATAAATTGTCATTAATAATATTTATTGATTTTGAATGTTTCAATTATTATTTTGTCTTTAATAGAAATATGCAGCATGAGGTTGTGTGTGGATTATCGGCAGTTGAACAAGGTGACGATTAAGAATCGGTATCCCCTTCCGAGGATTGATGATTTGATGGATCAGTTGGTTGGTGCATAGGTGTTTAGTATAAGATTGATTTGAGATCATGATATCATCAGATTAGAGTGAAGGCGGAAGATATATCCAAAACCGCGTTCCGAACAAGGTATGGACACTATGAGTATTCAGTGATGCCATTTGGAGTATCCAATGCGTCAGGTGACTTCATGGAATATATGAATAGTATATTTCATCCTTATCTGGACCGTTTTGTGGTGGTGTTTATAGATAATATTTTGGTGTATTCGAAGTCTGAGGAGGAGCATGCTGAGCATTTGAGGATTGTGTTGCAAGTCTTGGAGGAGAACCAGTTATGTGCTAACTGTTTAAGCGTGAGTTTTGGTTGCGGGAAGTGAGTTTCCTTGATCATGTGATTTCTAAGGGTGGTATTTCCGTGGATCCGTCGAAGGTTGATGCAGTGTTGCAATGGGAATCTCCTAAGTCTGTTTTTGAGATTAGAAGCTTTCTTGGATTGGCAGGTTATTATCGGAGGTTTATTTAGGGATTCTCTAAGTTGGCGTTACCATTGACGCAGTTGACTCGGAAAGGACAAGCTTATGTTTGGGATGCTAAGTGTGAGAAGAGTTTCCAAGAGTTGAAGAAGAGGTTGACTTCAGCTCCAGTGTTGATTTTGCCTTATCCGAAGGAATCGTTTGTTGTGTATTGTGATGCTTCTAAGATGGGTCTTGGTGGTGTACTTATGCAGAATCGTCAGGTTGTAGCTTATGCTTCAAGGCAGTTGAAAGTGCACGAGAAGAATTCACCGACTCATGATTTGGAATTGGCGGTCGTTGTGTATGCATTAAATCTTGACCAAAAAAATAAAGAGCATTTAAGTTCTCAAAAAACATTTCAATAAGTGTAAAAATTAAGCATTTGAATATTGTTTTGCAAATTACTTAAATAAAAAAAAATCTTTGTGCACAATTATTTTAATGTAGAAAATATAACAACATATTATACCTTAAAAAAAATCGTTGTGCAAAATTATTTTAACGATTTTTTTATTATTATTTTTATTTAAGTAATGTGCAAAACAATATTCAAATGCTTAATTTTTACACTGATTTAAATGATATTCTTATTAATTAATAAATAAATAAATATATATATATATATATATATATATATATGCATAAGTATAATACTGCAATTGTTTGAAACGTACCAAAATAATGATTGAAACATTCAAAATCAATAAATATTATTAATGACAATTTATGGTTTTTGTCAAAAAAAAAAAAAAAAAAAGGTCTGAGGTTTCCTCGGCAGCTTACTGCCGAAATTTTCAGTTTTCCTCGATAGTTTGTAGCCGAAGTTTTTCTCGGTAGTTAACTGCAGCTGGTTCCATAATTCGGCAGTTAACTGCCAAAGGATATTTGGATAAATTGCTCGTGTGACACAGCTTATGCAATGTGTCAACAACAATTCTCAAAAGTAGTGATGCATTCTTTGGAAAAATAAAAATGGTGATGTAAAACGTTAGGGTGGACTAAATACATCTTTTATGTGACTAAAATGAAAAGATATAATATTTATAAAGACCAAAAACTTTTTTAACCCTTATTTATTAATTGGTTATTTTTATTTTTTTTTTTAATATATTTTGATACAAATTGACAACAATACGAAAACGAGCGAATTTGACATATCTATTTTAGGCTTGTCTATAATAAAATATGTAACCTATTTCTTTCACGAAACTTTGTTAAAAAGACAAACAGTGCAAACATAAGACTGGTGCTAGTCACACCCCAAAAAAAAAAACAAGTTACACCTCAGAATGACTAATATACCCTTTAACTAAAATAAAAATTTCAAATCAACTAAATTTACATTAACGTAAATTGAACATAAGTAAACTTAATTTACATTAACCTAAATTGAAGTAAACTTAATTTACATTAACCTAGATTGAACGTAATTAAACTGAATTTACATTAACCTAGATTGAACATAAGTAAACTGAATTTACATTAACCTAGATTGAACGTAAGTAAACTTAATTTACATTAACCTAGATTGAACGTAAGTAAACTGAATTTAGACTAACCTCTTATATACATACGTAAACTAAATTTACATTAACCTAAATTGAATATAAGTAAACTTAATTTACATTAACCTAGATTGAATGTAAGTAAACTGAATTTACACTAACCTAAATTGAACATACGTAAACTTGAATTTACATTAACCTTCATACGTAAACTACACTAACCCCTTTTATATACATACACGTAAACTTAATTTACACTAACCTCTCACTTAAAATCAAATTGACAGACATATCTCATATCAAAACAAACAAACTCATCGAAAATGAAATTCATGAAATTCACTAACCTTTATGAATATAGTACAGATCAATAACAAAAATGTTGATTCAGATATTGGTTGCACATCTATGGTGATTTGTGGATGAAAGGGGGTAAGGGTTCAGAATGATCATAAAAGATGGGTTTTTAAAAATTTACATGAAGAGGGCAATTTTGGTATTATTGTAAAATTTTAAATAAATTTGCGTGTAACTTGTTTTTTTTGAGGTGTGACTAGCACCGGTCCAAACATAATGTAACATAAATGATAAATTAAAGAAAATTAAAATTAAAAGATTAAAAAAAAATGGTCAAACTTAATGAACCGTAGACATAATTTTACCTAAATTATACTATTGCATAAGTCATAAAGAGTAATCCAGTTCCTCCAATTCGACAATACCTGTCGTATTAGATCATTTTATACAAGAAAGATGATACATAAAAAATATGATTGTAGTTATTCTTTTTAACTACAAGCGCATTTTTTTGAAAGAAAAAATAATTAATATTTTTTGAAAGAAAAAAATCAAACATAAACAGTTATTTGAAAGCGAGGCATACTGTATTAATTAGTGTATGATTATAATTTAAAAATAATTAGTGTATGATTATAAAAAATTAATTAAAACTATTGGAAATCGAGATTGACACTTTTTAAAACAATTTTCTTTTTAAATGTAATTGTCGATAATCATATACAAATGTACAAGGTGTACATGTATTATATTATCTCCGGCCATATTTATATGCAAAATTATCTAACTCCACACAAATTAAAAAGTTAGTTTAATAATATTGGTTTCATAAAAAATTCAATAATCACTAAAGTATACTCCACTACAACTACAATAATCACGACATCAATTTTGCATTGAGACTATGCACTTATTTTTTTTCAAGGGAACTATGTACGCATTTATCTTAAAAAAAATATGAGGATTGAAGAGATAATGATTAAATTGAGTTTAATCTAGAGATCCTCGAATTTAGTTCTTTCTTGATTATAAATAAGCCAATATATATATATACACACTTGCATTTTATTTATCTAAACACAATTAATTTAGAAACATGCAGTGTATGTAAAATCAACAAATCATCATCACGTAACACGTTTCATATTCTATGAGAAGAAGCACCCACTCACCTTTCCACATATACGGAGCTTATGAAATCATCAACATTATTCAACTATTATGAAATTTAAAAAAACTAATCTTTTAAGCTTCAACAAGCACAATTTCTCTATGATTTTAATAGATTTACCATCATACTAACACGTACAATTTCAGCAACATTAGATTACTTAAAATGCTCAAACCACGACACCTATCTAAAACAAACAACCAAGTAATTTAAACATTTTCATCGGAGATTTGATGAATAAACATTTCAATGGAGAATTATAGCAAGCGGTTCAAATCTGGACATGTAGATTGATCAAAAAACAGGACAAAGATTGTCCTCAACAACATGTCCACCCCATAAAACAAAAACAAAAAACTATCCATAATCCATATGCCTTAAAACATGATCAGCTGATCCATAAGCTTTCTTTTCTTGTAATTGGCCTTAAAACAATGTTGTCTAAGCCTTTTGGTATGATCTTGCAATTGCATATCTGGCATCTCCTCCACCAGCTTCATTTCCTCTTCCAATTTCTCGATATCCATAAACTTTTCATCACTACGTAAACCATCCTCTTTCCCTAGCTCCTGCAACCAAATCCAACAAAATTAAAACATATATACTCACCATAAACAATCAACATAATACTATTATATACTTTTTGGTAGGATATTTCTTTGTTATGTACCTGAATATTATTGATCAAGGTTTGAAGGCTCATGAGTTTTCTATGGGGCCACCTACGAATACCCAATTCCCTACATCTTTTTTTCAAATGTGTGAGGCCCACATTGAGTTCTCTTGCAGCTTGTGTTATTGGCATATAAAAATACTGAGATATAATCTTCCTTGACAAATTCTTTGTATTACCATCACTAATCCTCTCTACTCTTTCTGGCTTAACCTCCACGACCTCTTTCTTAATTTCATTTCCACTATTTTCATTAGTGTAACATAAATACAATTTGTCAGAACCAAACGCTGCATCGTTGATAATTTCTCTCCAGTCACCAAATCCTTTCTCCACATCATAAGAAATTCCATAGTCATCTGCAGCCACAGTATTAATCAGAAGATATAACCAAAATTTAAATTGAGAATGTGGCATGGTTTGATGATAACCTTCGAGGCTTGGCATTGGTTCAATGTATAAAGGGTTATGAGGGGAATTACACTTCATAAGCTCCTCAAATTCCAAACCATCATCGTGTATGGGAAATTTGTCATTCATTAGTAAATACTCACTAATGATTCCACTGCAAAAATTAAATAAAATTTCCAATGAGTACTCAGATACAAAAGTAACAAATTTTTTCATGGCGACATAATGTAAGAAAGAAATGTAAACACAAGTGTCATGATCACTTACCTGTTAGGAAATTGGAAGTTATATGAAAATGGCTTTTCATTTTTGTGATGGAAAAGGTCACAGTCACAACAAGTAAGTGGCTTACTCTCCATTGTCAATATATTAATATAGATGAAAATACTAAGAATGTTTTAGAGGAAATAAAGTTTCTTGAGTAAAGAAACTGATTCTTTGAAGTTGTGGAAGATGAAAAAAATGGCAGCAATATATATGAAGTGTAGAGTGAAAAAGATGACGATGATGATGAGAGTGTATTAATGATGATAATTATTGCACTAATGAGGCAATTACTTGGAATATGTTCGCGCCGGCTTGTATGCGTGAATGGGTTTTAATGGCGTGTGAGAGAGTTACAAGATGATAATGTTATTTACGAGAAAATTAACTCGCCGTTTTTTTTTTTCTTTCACTTTATTTTTTATTTTAATGTTGTCCTTCAATCATCATCATAAAGTAAAACTGATCAGGAAAAAAAAAAAGTTTCGAAGTTTTTACTGTACTCAGTTGATCGCGTGGATCAGGAACCTTTTGATCTTTTTGCATTTGATCCGATAGTAGCAAGATGCATGATTAGGTCTACTAATTAAGTGCTGTTTGTAGCATTGGACTATTCTTGCTGTAGAGTTTAGACAAATTAATCATTATCCATGAATTTTACTTTTTGATTGAGCAAATTAAATTGAAGGCAAAGAACGATTATCCATGCATGAGTTTTTATTTCTTGTTGTTGTTTTGTTTTGGTGTGGTTATGCATGCGAATGTGCAGTCGTCTCTATCTATGAGAAAATTTTAGAAGCTTACGCAGCGCAAGACAAATAAGAATAAGCAGAACAAGACTTAATTTCATTTTGTTTTAATGAAATCATTCTTTTTTTTTTAAGGAGAAATCATTCTCAAAATACACTTAAATTCATTTAATTTTTATTGTATAGCTTTATTAAAAAGTTTCCATGAAGTGTATTTTGTGACGCGATTATTTTTTATCACAACAAGAAAATTAAATAGAATTGTTTCTTATATAAAGAACCGGATGAAATGTACTATTTAAAAAATAATAAATACATCTAAACATTAAAGAATAATTTTATATATAAATATAAACAAATTTTTGTAAAGACAAAATTTATGTGCATTTTTTTAAGTGCTTTTAGTATGGTAATTTTTTTTAGAACAAACTTTGAAAAAATCACGGATTTGAGAACTCATCCTTTGTTGAGAGGCGGATTTGAAAAATCATGGTTAATGTAATTTTTTTTTGTTGATAAAATGGCTAGTTTAATTAAATACTATATCATATGAAAAACATTTAAGAAAATATATCTAAATTTTTTTCTCAAACACAACCAACGTCGAAAAACTGAGAAGACTGGATAAAATGGAAACAAGAGTCTTTTAACCTAGCATAGTTACTCCCTCTAAAATGAAATATAATTGAAAAGACAATGTATGTGGTTAAAAATTTAATCCACATACTTTCAACAATCATTTTTGGTTATACTATTATCATTTCAGAGAGGGTACTAATTTTGGGAAACGCAATCATCGACTAGTAGAGTCAGGTTCAAATTTGACTGTGAATGATTTATATTAGAAGCATGAGAAATTTTTCATGACATGATATACTTTCTCTGTGATGAACTATGGATCGATCCTCATTTATAAATTCTTCAAATATCAGAATAAGGTTTCCTGATCAATGTATGCATATGCACGTTTACTGTTTTCTTCTGTGCGATAATATCATGATCAAATTAAGCTGAATACACTTGAGCACGACCATGACACTGTGCTTTCGGTCACCAATTTCCTAGAAACTCTAGCCTAAAAAAAATAAAAATTCCTAGAATCTTTTTTTTTTGAGCAAAAAAATTCCTAGAATCTACTTGTAGCAATTACTTACTACGTTGATTACAATTGGCCCGTATTATTTTTGGTATAATACAAACTAATGGACACATATAGACAAGTCTATTTAATCCTTCCTTTTTTGTCCCTTGCATGATTAATTTTTGCGTTTAACTTTTTATCGGACATTTGATTCTACTCAATGTCAATTTCGGTAGATTAGTTTAGTTAAAAAAAAAAGAGATTGTTGTACAATGTCCTCCAGGCATTGGTTAAACAATCAAAATAAGTAACTTTTTATTTTTATTTTTATAAAAAGTAGTGTAATTATTATTTAATCAAAAGTCAAAATTTATATTTTCAAGACAAATTTTCTATTTATAGTTTCTTTAACCTCCTTCAAAAATAATTTTTTTTTAACCATTATTCTGAGAGTACTAGTTAGCAAGACCAAAAAACAAAACCGAAAGAATGATATCCTTCTACTAGCAGTATCAAGAAAGAAAAACAATAAAATGATATCCATGGAAATGTAACATACTCATAAAAAAGCATTAATGATTTATTACCTTATGTTATGAAATGGAAATGGTGATGGACGATGGCTCTCCCTCCATAATACTAATAATTTTTTTTCTTCATGCTAAGTGCTCTAAAAACACAAGTTAAAAAACTTAAAATAGAATTAAAAAATAAATTTTGTAATGAAAAGTTATAATACTCACTCTCTTGAGTTATAGATACTCACAAGCCTATTTATATTGAAAAATAAATTTCCAAAAAATAATTTTGAGAAGGGTTTTAAATATTTTCCTTTGTTTTCTTGAGTTTAACTTGGTTGATAGATGCATTGCATAATATATATGCAGAGGTTGTAGTTTAAATCTTTAACATCCCACTTATTCATATTAAAAAGGTGAATTTATAGCACTAAACTAGTTGGAAAAAGAAAAGAAAAAAGTAATGCTAACAACATTCTCTTTTGAACATCTTCTCTAATGCTCACTTTCTTATTGGTTTAAATCATTGTGAGTCTACGCTTTGAAAATTGAACCTACATAAAGTGGTGGAACATATATTGATTTTATCCAATAAAAGAGTAAGTGCTAGAGAAAGTGTCGAAAAGTGAGTGTTGTTAGCATTCTTCAATACAAAAATAGATACACCTCCACTTTCTTTTGAATATTCACCCTCTTATTACATGAAATCTATATTAGTCCATACTTTGGTAATATGCACCATATAAAGTGATGAGACCACATGAGTTTCATCAAATAAAATAGCGACAGAAGAAAAAAAAAATCTTTAACGCTTCTTTAACCATTATTTTTTCAAATCATATCTTTTACTTACACTCTTAAATAAGTTATTTTTCCAATGCTAATAAGGATAAATTTTTTAAAATCACACCTAATTTCCTTTTTCAATATAGAATTAATTAAGTGCATTTCTTAATGAAAAATGGTGCATAATGCGGATAACATGATCACGATGACATCACTGACACTGACACGGTAAACACATACAATTGTAAAGTCTCTACTTTTTGAGCTAGGGTTATCTCCATTTATTTATTACTCACTCAATTTCTTTCATCTTGAGGGATGAATACACAAGGAAGTTTTTAGAAAAAGCATACTCCCTCCGTCTCTAAATTATAGTCGTTTAAGGTTTGTGCATGGTTATTAAGGAAATGATTGATTGTGTTGATTTCAATGGTAAAATTAATATCATTTACAAAAATACCCTTATTAATTGTAGTTAGTGGAGTAGTTAAGTTGGATGAAATTCAATAAATAAAGGTATAGTAATGGAAAAAAAAATAATAAATGCTGCATTGGTATTCTAAAGTGACAATTATTTTGAGAAAAAGAAAAAATGCTAAAGAGACTATTATTGTGAGACGGAGGGAGTAATAATTAATAGTGACACTTAATTAAAGGAAATCTAATGGTGACACTTAATTCAAAATGCATTAGGGATTTTGGATCGCGAAAAATTCAGACTCTCTTTTAGTTTGTGTGAAATTGTCAAAACGATCTACAATTTGTGACCAAGAGAGTACTACCTTTTATACTCGATTATATGGAGTAGTATTTAATTTATTTTCTCAATTTTATGTAAAAAAATGAAATATATATATCAATACTTTCGTAAAAAAATTATTAGTCACTTTAATAATTTCACACAAATTACAAGTTACTTTAAATGAGAAAGTATTTTTTAACTGTGAGAAAGAGAATTTATTAGTAACTATACAAAAATATTTTCATAAACTAATGATATTTTAGTTTTATTCTTTTTTGAAGAAACCAAACAATAATTCATTACTATGTGATTTATAAGTACAAGGAGTGTAAATATTTTCATAATTGCTTATGGAAGACTAATATGTTCTTCATTTTCCAAATTGAGCAAACAAATACAAACCAGATTAGATCAAATATATCCTGTCCTTGCCGTCTAAATATACACAAACCTACAAATTGATGACATGATCAATAGCAACAAAAGAAAAAGAAAAAAATACTCCAATTACCCTGCCAACACAAAATGAAACTCCACAGATTAGCAAAAATTGAACAATCAAAGAATATTGGAGAAGAATATGGTCCTTGGGTTCCGTTTATTGGAACTTTGTTCCTATTTATTTTTGTTTCGAATTTGTTTCGAATTGGTCAGGGGTTCTTTTGCCTTGGAAAATTATAAAGTTACCTCATGGAGAATTAGCTGTACTCATAAATGATATAAATACTACCGTTGCATTAACTTTACTTACGTAAGTAGCTATTTCTATGCGGGTATTTCAAAAAAAGGATTGGCTTATTTTGATAAATACATCCAACCAACTCCAATTCTTTTACCGATTAACATCTTAGAAGATTTTACAAAATTCTTATCGCTTAGTTTTCGACTTTTCGAAAATATATTAGCTGATGAATTAGTAGTTGTTGTTCTTGTTTCGTTAGTACCTTTAGTAGTTCCTATACCTGTTATGTTTCTGGGATTATTTACAAGCGGTATTCAAGCTCTTATTTTTGCTACCTTAGCTGCGGCTTATATAGGTGAATCCATGGAAGGCCATCATTGATTAGTTATCAAAATAGTCTTTTTTTGACCAATTTGTATTTTACTCCAATGAATATTATTTTTATTTATTATTTTGTTTATTCAATTAGAACTATAAACATATTCAACCCTGTTATTAGTATATTAATTAATTAATTAAAATTCTTATTAGATGTCAAAATTTGTTGTGAATTCGACGAAAAATCACACCAATAACAACTTGATGTGTGGAGCAAGGGATAATTAAGCAACCAAAATCAAAGCGTATGGAATAATAAAATACGAGCCAAAAGTAGAAAAACAACTGTGAGAAGAACAAAAGAAGAAGAAGAACACAAAGGAATTTGTTGACCCAGTTCGGTCCAATCTGACCTAGTCTGGGGGAGAGAGCAGCCCTCCGATCCACTATTTGATGAGTAACGTTACAAAGAGAAATCAATGAGTTACAAGAATAGTCTTCCGCCTAATTCTACCCAAAGTCCCAATCTCTTCCCGTAACCAAGAGACTCCAATCCTAATAGTGTTTCTCTCTATCTCAATCTCTCCAAGTTTGCTTTGATACAAGGTCTATATTTATAGTAAAAGTCCTGCTTAAAATCTATAACAAATCTGCCTAAAATTTGTAACAAATCTATAACAAAAACTGTAACAAATCTGCTCCCAAAAATATGTTTTATTTTTATCCGCCAGCGCACCATCGTGCCACGATGCGACCCCATCGTGCCACGATTTTTCCAGTGCCTTGCCCAAAAAACTAAAACCTCCATCGTGCCGCGAAGCCCAGCTGTCGTGCCACGATTGTGCAGAAACCTGATTTTAAGTTAACTCTCACAATTCTCCACCTTGACTTCAAATCAGTGATGATGCCGATCATCAACCTCCTTGCTGCTCAAACCCTTGCTTCCCACTACTCCAAGTAGCTCCACAAGTTTACACCATCAACCTCTTCAGCCATCGGAATGTCTTCCGCCTTCTCGAAGATGCTTGTAGTCCAACTACGCTAGGAATTTCAGGTAGTTCTACAAGACTTATACCATAACCTCTTCAATACGAGACATCTCCCGCTTTCCTTGAAGATCTACTTGTACCCAATCACCCTTGGCTTTTAGAGTAATCCACAAGTATACACCTCAACCCCTTCAGCCCTCGGAATGTCTTCCGCCTTCTCGAAGGTCCTTGTAGTCCAACTACACTAGGAGTTTTAGGTAGTCCCACAAGCATTCACCATACCGTCTTCAGCGCAGAACATCTCCCGCTTCCTTGAAGATCACCTTGCATCCAATCACTCTTGGCTTTTAGAGTAATTTCGCAAGCCGTGCTACACATTCTCCAACTTCATGAAGAAATCCCTTGCTCACCATAGAGCATAGCACCCAAGGTCCTTCATAGTCGTACCATTACCGGTGTGTTCAACTCCACCTCACGCTGAGCGTGCTCTACCTCAACTAGCAAATGCGTACATCCCACTATGTCTTCAACCTTGAAACTCCACCTCAACAGGTAGATCCTGAGTATTCTTACCACCGCCTCTCCAGGCTGATGTTGAGTGTTTAACGTCTCTCCAGACGACCCACCGCTCCACTAGGCATCAATCCCAAGGTGAGACACATCACCTTCTTCTTCCTCCAAACAACACCACACCATCAGAGCACCCGCATCCTCATAACCCTCAGAGACAATTTGTGCGGAATTACCATTAATCTCCGGACAATCCTTCTTGAAGTGACCCATCTTATGACAGTTAAAGCATTCAAACCTTGACTTGTTTCCACTCTTTCTCCGGTTACCTCTACCTCCACCATTCCCTCTTGTGACACTTAGGCCATCACCGTATTCATGAGTCAAGTCCTTGGACTTGGTCAACTCCTTGGTTCTCAAAGCCGCTTGAACTTCTTCCAAGGTAACAGTGCCTTCCTTGCCATAGAGCATGGTATCTTTGAACGATTCAAAAGATTTCGGTAGAGCACACAACAAGAGTATAGCTTTATCCTCGTCCTCAAGTTGCACCTCAATATTCTCCAAGTCATCTAGGATTTTGTTGAACTCCGTAAGTTGCTCCATGATGGCCTTTGACTCTACCATCCTGAATGAGTAGAGTTGTTGCTTTAGGAATTGCCGATGAGCCAAAGACTTTGTCATATACAAAGATTCCAACTTTGCCCATATCGATGCCGCGGTTGCTTCCTTTGCTACTTCTCTCAAAACTTTATCCCCGAGGCACAAGACAACGGCACTCCGGGCCTTGTCCACCATCTCGGTCTTCTCCGCTTGTGACATGGTGACCGGTAACGAACCTTCACCCTTCAAAGCTTTCTCACACTTCTGCTGTATTAACACCGCTTCCATCTTTACCTTCCATAACCCGAAATCGTTATCTCCGGTAAACTTCTCGATATCCCACTTTGAACCCATGGTACTTAATTATCCTTCGACCCTTTGCCCCACGGTGGGCGCCAATTGTTGTGAATTCGACGAAAAATCACACCAATAACAACTTGATGTGTGGAGCAAGGGATAATTAAGCAACCAAAATCAAAGCGCATGGAATAATAAAATACGAGCCAAAAGTAGAAAAACAACTGTGAGAAGAACAAAAGAAGAAGAAGAACACAAAGGAATTTGTTGACCCAGTTCGGTCCAATCTGACCTAGTCTGGGGGAGAGAGCAGCCCTCCGATCCACTATTTGATGAGTAACGTTACAAAGAGAAATCAATGAGTTACAAGAATAGTCTTCCGCCTAATTCTACCCAAAGTCCCAATCTCTTCCCGTAACCAAGAGACTCCAATCCTAATAGTGTTTCTCTCTATCTCAATCTCTCCAAGTTTGCTTTGATACAAGGTCTATATTTATAGTAAAAGTCCTGCTTAAAATCTATAACAAATCTGCCTAAAATTTGTAACAAATCTGTAACAAAAACTGTAACAAATCTGCTCCCAAAAATATGTTTTATTTTTATCCGCCAGCGCACCATCGTGCCACGATGCGACCCCATCGTGCCACGATTTTTCCAGTGCCTTGCCCAAAAAACTAAAACCTCCATCGTGCCGCGAAGCCCAGCTGTCGTGCCACGATTGTGCAGAAACCTGATTTTAAGTTAACTCTCACAAAATTGATGAGTATATTAATTATTAGTATATTATATTTAATTAATATTAGAAATATTAGATTGAGAACTATAATTTCGGATGATATCTAAGTTGTTTACGACATGTGATTAAAAAAAAAAAGATGTTATATCGAACTACAAAATATTTCCGTTTCATTCGTTCACATTTAATAATTGACAAAAGTTTATTTGATTTTCCTAAAATAAAATAAAATTCGAATATTTCCACAAGAGCCTGTTTGAAACACTTCCCAAAAACTCTTTTTTAGTTTTTAAAAATTTGAAAATTAAAAATTTTTTTGGTAAACTATTTTTAAAATTACAGATTTGGAAAATTTTTTGGTTTTGGGGACTAAAACTAAAACATGTAAAATAATAACTATTGTGAGAAGATGATTTATATATTTCAAAAACTGAAAACAAAAACTGTTTCAAACAGGCTATAATGTCCAGCTTCTTTCTCACCACGCTACCAAAACACAGATTACCATTCAAAACTAAAACACTTGTTTTTAACTAATTATCTTTTGTATGCAACTGATCATATTACAGTCGCTAAGAAAATAAAGAACATTCAATGGGACCTTCTTGTTCCAAATCATATTATGGAGTAATAGTCATTTTTCTTCTTCAACGTGCCGCATCAAGACTTTGTAAGCATGTTTTACAAAGTGCACTTCATTTTTAACATTATGGCAATACAAGTTGTTCGACATGAGGTGGACTAGAGATTCTAATGGAAATTTCATCGCAAGTTTCTACACTAAGGTTGATTCATGTAATGCTGTTTGGAAGAAGTTTTGAGCTCTTCACTTGAGAATAAAGCTTGCTAAAGACTTACTTCTCCCTCAAGTTATTTTTGGAACGTATTCTGAAGTGGTTGTCAACATTGTGTCTTCCATAAGAACTACATTTGTTTCCTTCAACCTCTTTTAGATAATATTATTTTTCTTATCCTGCAACGGAATTGAAGAACTTCTCTTGTTCATATCTACCATGAAGTCAAAAAGTGTGCTGATTTACTCTTTAATAAGGGCCGGTCTACTACTACTTTCTCTTAAGTTATATTTGGGCTATGTTTTCCCTTTGCTTAATTTGTACTATTTGTGTTTGCACCCCCCCTAGCCTTCCCGTAGTAGTTTAATTCTTCCTTTAAAAAAAGAGACTTAAGTGACTGTTGCGCTTCTGATCAAATAAGAACCAAAACACTTGTTAATGCTGTTATTCAACGAACATGTATTGAACCAAAACACAAACATTATCAGAGAACCAAATACTGTTGCGCTTCAATACAGACCTCTGATAATATCATCACATAGTACTAGATTAGTGCCATGTTATTCAACGAACATGCATTGAAGAGACAATTTTAGCAAAGGATCAGGGCTTAAATAAAAAAGTCAAATATGTATTTTACATAATACTACATCTACTAGCTGTTTACTACCGGCAGGAAACATGAAACAAGCTTAGTTAAGTATACAGAAAAACATTATAATCTTAAAAAAACACATCCATGACCAGCAATAGATTAGTCACTCAATGTCTAGGTTTTCCCTTTCCCCCGTGTCCGCGTGCACCTCCTCTCCCACCACCACCGCGATGCTTTCCTTTACCAGAACCACCTAATGCTCTGTTTGCATCGTGTTTCACTTGCATTGCTTCTGGCAAGGGAAGAATATGATCCACACATTTACGGAAGCTAAAATCATCAGCTGATTCATCCTCCCTAACGAGAAAAAAACACTTGCTTTTCCATGTAGGATGCTTGCGAACTTGGAAAGCACGGATTTTTCCCCCAATCTTTTGATCAGGCTCTGGATGACCTTTCATGAGCAATTCTAGTAACATCGTATGTTCATACTGCCACATAAAACAACCCAAAGTCAATCCAATTAGTAACAAAAAAACTTAGGTTGTCACTAGCGAGTTCTTCATGATACTACACTGTAACATTACAGAGACATCATAACAAGATTGAAAGCTCAGTTTACAAATTCTGGGGCAATTAATTTTCAAGCAAGCAGTTTAATCCTGACATGTTGATATATAAATGAAATTTTAAATCATCGCGTAATTGCATATAAAACCATTTCACAGACCCCTGTGTAATACCAGCTCGAATTCTCTGCAGCTCAATGCAGTCCAAGGTCAGATGTTGGATTAACCTAGCAGCCGAAAGTTCTACTCTTACAGCCGGTGCAAGTTCAAAACCCTCAATTCATGGAAGCACTAAAAACAAAATAAGGATTTTGAAGTGTTTTTTTTTTTTTTTTAGTAATTTATTCATGTGCTTCCTCTCATTTTAGGCTTTGTTTGTGAGTTTGGAGGGGCGGGGCTTTGGAAAAAAGGAAGGAGCAAGTGGACGAAATTGAGGATTTTGTTGTGAGGATTCAGGGTTATTTTTTTCATAATAAAAAATCTTCCTCATTAGGGGAAACTCAAAAAGTTGTATTGGAGAAGGATTTTGGTGGGTTTATATGAATTCTTCAATTAAATCTATGTTGTTATAATACTCTTTCAAAAAAATGTGAAAGATTTCTCCATTTTTCCCTTTATTTCCCACCCCTCAAAGCTCTCTCCTCCCTTCCCCTCAAAACTCCCAAACAAAGCCTACAAAACTTAGACTTTATTAATTTAGGAGTTAGAAGGGAAAGGGACGGGAGGGCTTTGGAGGAAAGGGGAGAAAGAGAAACATAGGAGAATCCGTCACTTTTATCGGGGAATCTCTCGTTATCCTCAAAGCCCTCGTCTCATTTTCCTCTAAACTCTCAATGAAAGTCTAAACGGCTAGGTCTCTCCCTCTGCTCGCCTTCTACTCTCAATGAAAACACAGCCTTATAAGTTCAGTAACATTTCCGTATACCATTCAATCCAATTCACAAATTTGCAACCCCTTCACATCAATACTACTAAAGGGTTGAACTCTGAAGCTCTAGAAACTAAATGACTTAAATGTATAAAGCTAAAATGTTCCAAACAAAACAGGCACGAAGACTCAAATCACCCACAACATAATATCATTAACATCAAAATAATGTCAATTTAAGGGATAATGCAAAAGTGATAAGTAATTAGATAGACGAATTGCTAACCTTGTTAACATTAAGATTAGGACCCCAAGCATGAAGAAAACTGTTGAAATAATCGAACAACTCCAAAGAAGAGCCGAAAGTTTTGTAACCCAATTTCACAGGGCCTGATGGTTTCTTCTCTTCTTCTCCTTCTTCATCCTCTTCCACTTCTGCTTCCACCTTTTGCTTCTTGGTAACACGTTTTTCGTCGTCATCTCTGGCACGCTTCTGATTGGACTCGTCGTTCGCTTCTGAATCGATGGCGGTAACCTCCGCGAGTTCAGCGTTTTCAATAACCATGTCTACGGCGACGGTGGCGTTGGACTCTACGATTTGTGGTTCTGGTGCAGCGGTTTCCGTCATTTTTGTTCGAATGTGAGGGTTCTCTTGTTCAATAAACCCTGTAAACTTTTTAGATTATACTCCTCCGTTCCTCCATCCCAAATTGTATGTGATTAGAAAAATAATTTGTCTCAAATTGTATGTCACTTTATAATACCAATGAAATATTAATGTTATTTTTTCTATTATATCCTTAATTATTTATTTCTCTTTCTTTTTTTAATTCTTTTATTTATTTTTCCTATATCATTTATTAAGGACAATTTTGTAAAACAACTCATAATATCTATTTCCCACACAATATTAATTACATTTCTTAATATGTGTAAAATATCCAAAACGTCATACAATTTAGAATGGAGGGAGTATAATTTAATAAACATTAAATGCACATTAAAACTGTTTAAAACATTCTCTAAATACACTTCTTAAAAAAAAAAAAAATTCTAAATACACAAAAAAAATTTAGATTTTATTTATAATTTAAATAAAGTGCGTAAGAAAGTTGGATGATAAGAAAATAAACGGTCTTCAACTAAATTATATGAGTATAACCGAAGAATATACATTAAACCACGGTATTTCAGTTAGGTCCAATGTGGAAAGGGAAAAAAAATCAACACTTTTTTCTTGCCATTTGGTGTTCATTGATATGAAATGGAACTTGAATCACAATTGCTTTTTCTTGTCATTTTTTGTTCTTTGATATGAAATGGAAAAAGAAAAGCTTCTTCCATTTTAATATGTGGCAGTTTTTTTTAGTTCTATGTTGGGTTAAGTAGAGTTACAATGACTCTTGAAGAAAACAGCCCTTGTTTTTGAACTTTTTTTTTTTTTTTTTTAAATTTTATTTGTAAATAATTAATTACTAATCATTTATAAATTCATAAAATAATAAAAGAATTTGAATTTTCAAGAATTAACAAATAGTGACATGACATTCACATAACATTAAAATGTATGCTACGTCACCACCGGAAAAAATGTATGCTACGTTAGCTTAAATTATCCCACATCATCAATTTTCGGTCAAATTTTGGGTTGTACAATTATAACTTTTTTAAGGCTTAAATATGCAAACCGTCCATGTAATTTCGCGCATTTTTGCAATTCGTCCCTATATCTTTTTTTATTTCAAAACTCTCCTTGTAAGCTTTTTTCGTTTTGCAAATGGTCCTTCCCGTTAACTCCCGTTACAAAAACGGCGAGGTGGCAGACGGAGACACACGTGGCTTACGGTAACTTGGCAAAAGGAGGTTTACGTGTCAATAGAGTTGGGTAGTGGCTAGATTGAGGGACCAAAAAGAAAAACGAAAAAGTGCAAAGGGATGAAATTAAAAAGTCGTAAATATCAAATAATTTGATGAGTCATCCTGTCTTTTGATTTCCCCCCTATTTATTCAAAAAATGCTCTCATTTTTGCATTTCATCCTTGTGAAATAGGGTTTCAGAGAAGCTAAAAAGTCATGCTGTAAGAACAGAGACGGAGGCGATTTGACGGTGAATCACGGCAACAAAGTGTAATCGACGGTAAAAGAAGTGGTTTTTGGCTTGCGATTGAGGTAGAACATTCTATTCTATCCTCTGTTTTTTTTTCTTGTTATCTTTTGTTTGTTGTTTGAATCAAAAAATCTTTGAATGTTAGTTTATAATGATGTAAAAGAGTAGAATGGATGTCGTTATATGTTGTTTGATGTCGTTTTATACTTGTTTTTGTGTTGTTGTTGCATGTGGTTTTGGTAGAGACGAAGATGAAGGTTTATTAACAAAGTTTATGTTTCTAAAATTTGGCAGGGATGAGTGTGTCAGTTGTATTTCACCATGGGGGTGAATTTGTTAGGGACTACATTTTGTATTACACTGGGGGTCAAGAACACGTAGTTAATGGGATTGATAGGGATAGGTGGTGTTACTTTGAAGCTACTGGTATACTAAAAGAGTTAGGTTATGATTATCACCTTAAGTATCGTTTATGATGGTATGTTATTGAAGATGATAAATACAAAAGGATTGTTGATGATAATGACACTGATGTTGTTGAGAACAAACGTGTGGCTCATTTATATGTTGAACATTCAGTTATAGGGATGGTAGGTTCACATTTGGGGCAGAGTTCTATGGATGTGGGGCAGAGTTCTATGGACTTGGACATGTCAGGGGGAGTTGGAGGTCAAGAAGGTCATTTAGTTGAAGAAGGCACAATGAATGAAGGTGATGGTGTATGTGATGATGAAGAAATGAGTGGTGATGGTTCTGATGACTATATGGGAAGTAGTGAAGATGAAGCTGCTGGAGTAAGATTGGATGATAGTGAGGAGGAAAGAGCTCTAGGCATGGATGATGGGTTTTTAGTTGAAGATGATGAGACTCCTCCTATAGTTGGTAATGTAGTGGTAGATAAAATGCCAATGATGAATGTGGTTCGTGGTGAAGCTGGTTCATCCTCTGTTGTTGTAGATGGTTTGGATGTTGGTTATGTTAGTGAAGAGCTAGGTAGCAGTGACCCTGATGTCTCAGATGATGATCAAGAACCCAGATATGAGAAGTTTGTGATGGCAGACTTACACAAGAAATACAAGTTTAAAGTGGGTTTGGAGTTTAAGTCACTAGCTGAATTTAAGGAGGTAATTATTGAGTGGAATGTTTTGAATGGGTATGAGATAAAGTTTACTAAAAATGATAAAATAAGAGTAAGGGCAATGTGCAAGGGTAATTGTGGGTTTTTAGCATTAGTAAGTAAAGTTGGAGATAAACATACTTTTAGGATGAAAAGGTGGTATGGTGACCACACGTGTGAAAGTAAAACAGAAAATAGATCTGCAAATTCCAAGTGGGTTTCTAAGGCTGTGTTTGCTAAGATGTCAATATCTGACAAAGATCTGAGTCTCAAGAGTATTGTTACTGATATGAGAAGTACAAATGCAGTGGGTATAACAATGAGCAGAGCATGGAGGGCCAAAAAAATAGCGAAGGAGAAGCTTGAGGGAGATGCTGCAAAACAATACAGTCTATTGTGGAGGTACTTAGCTGAATTGAAGAGGGTGAATGGTGGTAACAACTGCAAAATCAATGTTGAAAGGATAGGTCCAAAACTACAACCTAGGTTTTCTTCTTTTTATTTCTGTTTAGATGGAACCAAGAGAGGGTTTAATGCTTGTAGGCCCTTTATAGGAGTTGATGGGTGTCATCTTAAGACCAAGTATGGAGGTACTCTTTTAATTGTTGTTGGTAGAGACCCAAATGACCAGTATTTTCCATTAACTTTTGGTGTATGTGAAACTGAGACAAAAGAGTCATGGAGGTGGTTGTAACGCCCACTTTCGTTTAATCGTTTATTTAATCGAGTTTAGGTCATTATATTATAATTATATAATATATGCATGATTTTGGTATGTTTGATGATTTATGATGATTTGATTGATGACGTGATAAGTTATGAGTTTTGGAGGATTTGATTATGATATGAGATTTATTTTATTGTTAAATAGAATAAAGATTTGAAAATAATATAAAATATTTAGTTGAGGGCTGTTTTGATATTTTAGATAGTATTGGGGGAGGAAGTGAGATAAGATAAGTATTTTAAGAGGAGATATAAAAGGTTAGACCTAGTTTAGAAAAACAAAAAAAGTACGTACGACTGTTTTTGGAGAAAAGGAAGAAAAAGCCAAGAGAAGAGGAACCTAGAGTGAGGGCTGCGATTTCTTCATACAAGGTAAGGGTGAGACTAATAATTCAATAATGTTATTTACTGTAATTCTGATGATTAGTTGACAAAGTTAGGATTGATTTAGAGAAGTTTTGGAATTAGGTCAAAACCCTAAAAATTGATGATCAAACGGTAAAACTTGTTAGATTGATGAAAGAACCGTCCTTTAACCTTAGAATATGTTTAGGATGAATTATGGAATCAAAACCACGCTTTGAACCATGTTGTGTGATGGATTTTTGAGAAAAACCCTAGTCTGCCCGTGCTTCTGTTCATCGCTCGCCACGGCGAGTGATGATCCTCGCCTCGCGAGTGATGAACTTCATCGCTCGCCACGCGAGCCCCTTCCCTTCGCCTCGCGAGTTGTTTGGTACAACTCGCCATGGCGAGCAACCCTTCCTCGCCTCGCGAGCTTAGGCAGAGTGCATGTCATATTTCGTGTTTCGACCTTTTTAGTTGAATCTTGTATGCCTTTGAGTACCTGAACATACCTAGTATTGATTAGGAATGAATGTAGGATCAGAGGGAACCCAGAACAACCTTAGTTTGGGAGTTGAGTGGTACTCGCCATGGCGAGTAAGTACTCTCGCCTCGCGAGTACAACCAGGATGAACTTGTTTATGTGTTTATGCGATCTGTGTCGCACTTGTTGATCAAGAATGAACCCCTAACTGGTAATGAGACCTAGTGATGTCGTTTAATGCAGACTGTAGAGTTGTTTAAGTTATATTAATATTAATTGAATATGAACTATTGTATTGTATACTCATGCAAGATAAGAAGATGTGATAATGATACAAATTATGTGCTTTGATATAATGATATCATCTTGTTATGTGACCTGTTTATGCTGCTTCCGTTATTTAACTAAGTGCATAATTATATGATGAAGTTTAGCTCCAAATTATTGGATGCATGTTGATAAGTTGATTACGATGTTTTGTTCATATGTGTCCATGCATAGCATATCATTGAGCTTAGTCCTCACCACGAATATTAGGAGCTTTGTCCTCCGCACGTTTTATAGGAGCTTTGTCCTCCGCACGATTAAAGTATATTAATACTTATGATGACGATTGGTACCACATGCATATAAGGAGTCTAGGAGCATTGTCACATTGTCATGATTAAGATGCCCCGTTGATAATGAACGAATATGTGATTACGTGATAAGTGCTTATTGATTATGTTACGTTGTTCATAATGAATTGGATATATGATTACGTGATAACTGTTTAGCATTTATGCAAAGTTAATAATGGAATGATTATGATGTTAATTTATGATTCGCAATTACATTGATTAATGTTATTTTATTATGAAATCTCACCCCTTCTGCTTGAAAATGTTGCCCTTCGTATGGGTAACTTGCAGGTGATCGTGCTTAGTGTGCAGTTGCCGTCGTGAGTGGCCTTGCCTTCACTGTGTCGTCTAGGGTTTTATGCTATAACATGCTTCATTCTCTTACGTGAACTGCCATGAATATTTACTGTTTTGACTAACTCTTTTGAGATACTTGTTGGGCCTGCGTGCCAAAACGTTTTACGAATTATGATTATGATTTTCCGCTGCAATGTTTAAGATATTGGTTAAATTATTATTTGACTGTTGGATTATGTTATATGTGATATCCCGTTGTTTTGATGCTTACTCTGATAAATGCTATGTTTTTAATGAAATTTTGATATTGGGAAAACGGGGTGTTACAGTGGTTTCTAAAATTGTTGTTGGATGATATTGGCCAAGAAAAAAGATGGGTCTTCATTTCTGACCAGCAAAAGGTAAAACAAAAAAGTTTTAATTTTGATTTATTATTATATCTCTAATTATTATTTAAGTTAAAAAAACTGAATTTTTCTAATGTACAAGGTCTAATTTCTGTGTTTGAGGAGATGTTTGAGAGTGTGGAGCATAGGTTATGCTTGAGGCATCTATATGCCAATTTCAAAAAGAAATTTGGAGGAGGTACACTCATTAGGGACCTCATGATGGGAGCTGCAAAGGCCAAAAAGTTGTTAACGTGAAAAATCTTAGGAGAAGTAATAGATGTAGAAAACTCAGATGTGTTCAACTAAAGGGTCCTGGTAGTGCAGTTGATGAACCATTGGTCATTGAAGATGCACTTGAGTCAGACCCATCAAAGAGGCCTAGAAGAGATTTTCAATTTGCTACTTGCACTAAAACTACAAACAATGTAAGTGTAAACATTTTCAATAGATATTAGGATTGCATAGATTTTGATATTAGGATTGAATTTCTTTTTGATATTGACTCTGACTGCTGCAAATTCAATTGATCATACTCAGGAAAGCATAAGTGGTCCAAAGGAAGCAACTCAGAACATAAGTGGTCTAAAGGAAGCAACTCAGAACCAGCCATTGCCACCATCAAATTTTGATGACACAACTGATGTTATTACTGGTTTGTTGAAATGTCAAAAGAATATTGCAAAAGTTCAAGGCAAGAAGGTCATGACTGTTGGGGGTCCATCAGAGAGTCAAGCTGAAGCAATGTTGAGAGACCTGAAGATGCTTCCACCAGAGGAACTAGAAAAGGTTACAAGGGAGTTGGTCACAGGTCTAGTGAATTGGAATGAGAATATTCAGAAGAACAACCAAGCAAAAGGAACTGATGGGAAGGACACATTATCTACATACTAGATTATGAAACTGTTTAATGTTTAAGTTTTACTTTACTTTTTGGCTATGAACCTATTAGTTGCACTATGATGCTTATGTTGAAACTGTAATTTGGTTAGCACCTTTTTTTTTTGGATGTTTTGGTGCTATTGGACCTGTTATGTTATGTTTTGGTACATTATGATGTTGGTAATGACCTGTAGTTGTCTTACCTATCAAGTTATGTTGGTACATTATGGTGTTTGTAATGACCATTTTGGTGTTATGTCTTGGTACATTATGGTGTTAGTAATGACCATTTTGGTGCATTTTGCTATGAAACAAGATAATTATGACTACAACTTTGCTTACTATAATCATATTACTTTAACAGTGAATCACAAACTAATGAACAAGCATACAACAATAGCATGACAAACAAACTTCATTTCATTGATTCAAGAAACACAACTTCTTTTCATTACAATCAACAATGTCATAAACTTCATAACATTGATTTAACATTTGAACCGAGTCATTACACTACATCTTCATATATGAAATGAACATTGCCCAAAATACAACCAACATAACCATAAACAAATTTGCCTTCTTTCTTGAGTATTGGAGCTTCTTCTTTAACTTCTCATTTTTGTTGATTCCGAATTCCTTCATTATTCCAGTAATGTCTTTCAACATCTCTTCACAATTGCAATCACATGGAAGTTTTGTGACATTCGAAGGTGATGCTTAAGCTCTTCTTACTACTCCTGGACAAACATATGGAGGATGTCCATCAATTTCATCATCCCATATGAACAACTTGCAACTATTAGGACCCTAAAAACAAAATCAACCATACACATCTTTTAATTACATTAAAGTGTGCCAAAATACCCAACAAACAAAGTATTATACAAAATAACTCACCATAAATGTTGGGCATTTCCAGTATCTCCTTTTAGGGTTGTCAATTGAATTTGAGATAAACATCTTCATTGTTTTGTTGCAACCACAAATAGGCATTTCAATTGAAGATGAATTGGTAATGGAATGAGAAGACATTGGATGAGATGAAAATTTGGCAAGAAAGATGAAGAAGGTAGTGGGTGAGAGATGCTGAACAAATAAACAGAAGGATGAAGAAGATGAAAACTACAGTTTTTAAATTAAAAATTTGATATTTATGACTTTTTAATTTCATCCCTTTGCACTTTTTCGTTTTTCTTTGTAGTCCCTCAATCTAGCCACTACCCAGCTCTTTTGACACGTAACCCTCCTTTTGCCAAGTCACCGTAAGCCACGTGTGTCTCCGTCTGCCACCTCGCCGTTTTTGTAACGGGAGTTAACGGGAATGACCATTTGCAAAACGAAAAAAGCTTACAAGGAGAGTTTTGAAACAAAAAAAGATACAGGGACGAATTGCAAAAATGCGCGAAATTACAGGGACGGTTTGCATATTTAAGCCTTTTTTTTAAATTGGCAATTATATTTATTGTCAAAAGCTCTAATATGATCACACAAGACGTTACCAGAGTAGGGCCGCAGGTACATCGCTATCACTTCACTAGATTCATGAAGAAATAGATTGTAAACAACATTAAAACCAGAAAATTCATAAAGAGTAAAAAACAAAATTGATCCTCATACTTTCCTACTAGAACTTCCTTCAATAACGGTCAGTCACTTTGAAGAAACTCCACATCTCCACTTAGAAAGAAGACTTAAATTAATCTCTATTACATCTCTCACTCACATGCCTTCGTTTCTATTTGATTGACACACTAACTCCGAACTTACCCAACTAATCTTCTTTCCACTCTCACTATGCCCAATAGAAACTCCATCTGAATCTCCACCACCTTCTTCCAGGCTTGAACCGACATCATTATAATGGAACGATAAAAATAGGAAGGAATTTCAATACTAAATTGAGAAACCCTATCTGACCCCCAAGATTAAAGTCTCAATTGTCCACAACCTAGTCTCAGACAAAGTTGTTCTAATCCTAGTTCCCTTGTATAAATACCCCATGGATTCACCTTTATCGAGAGACCAAAGTACTTGAAAGGAACTAACTCCTCCCTACAATTTAGGAACATTCACACCATCTGCATAAACCACATAGTCACATTCACATCTACTGTACAACTTTTCCAAACACTCGCCTTCAATCCAAAGACCAACTCAAAACCTTGAAAAATCGCCTTCAATGTTCATATATTATCTAAAGAAGCTTCACATATAGATAATGTATCATTTGCATATTGAAGATAAAAAATAACCCTTTGACCAACTTTGAACCCGTAAAAAGTTTTTCCGCCACAACATTTTTCAACAAACCATTAACCCCTCAACAACCAACAAGAATAAAAATGACGCTAGCAGATCACCTTATTTTAGACCTCTTTAAATATTAATTTCAGTAGATTAGCTTCTATTAACTGACATCTTCCCCCCAAAAACACAATCACAAGTCCACTTAATTCATTTATTACTATACACCTTTTCAAAATCTACTTTATTGACTAAATATTTCTAACATGTTTTCTTTGTCATTTCAATAATCTCATAGACCACCATTGCCCCCATCAACTAAATTTCTTCCATTGATAAAAGTCAATTGAATGGTAGCAACCACCATATTCATAACCCGAGCTAATCTCGCTGTTAACATTGTTGATATTAATCTGTATAAACAAACAAGAAGAGATATCGGCTGAAAATTCGTCAATGAAAATGGGGAGGCCACCTTCAACATCAACCTAACAAAGTAGGAGATAAAATTGTTTGGTAAAGTAGCATTACAGCGACATTGATCAAACATGAATCTAGCCTCTCCTTCCAAAATGTGCCTAAAGAACTTCACAAAAGCAAAATTGATCCTATCATGATGCCGGATGTTTGTTACCACCACACTACGTAACCACCTCTTCAATTTTTGACATAGAGAAATGGTTTGCTAAATCTCTAGAAAAATGACATTTATACAACTATTTTATGACAACTTTTAAACAACTTTATCTTTCATATTCACATTATAATCCTACTATACCTTTTTTTTCTCAATCAACTGTTTTTAACCATAAGAAAAAGAAAAAAGAAGGTTGCGTAAAAAGTTATCACAAAACATTCAACAAATACTATCATTACTCAAATCTCTATTCTCTTAGGAAATACCACCCATCTAACTTCCTTTCTCCATTTGAAGACAAGTGTTAATGTTTAACACATGTTATAACTTTTGGTTAGAAAAAAACACATGCTGCTGTAAGTCTGTAATTTGATTTATTTATTTCTAATTTGACAAGGGCCCGTGATGTCTTTTTTGGATAGAAAGGGCCCGTGATGTCATTTGATGATGTCTTCTGCATGTGTATATTTATGGTTCCACTTTCTTTAATGTGATATGGAGTTTCTCATTTTATTGCTTTTTTTTTATTTTTTTTTATTTTTTTAACTCCTTCAATTTACACATATTTCTAAAGAAAAAACACAAAAGTCATAACACGGTTTTTTGATATAAAATCATTTTCTATAAGCAAAGTCTACAAGTGCAAATGACAAAGGAGTCTAATTGGTTTAGCCAAAACATGATATATGATTTTAGAGCAAAAAAAACAAAAATAAATAAATATCCAAAAACAAAACACTAGTTAAGGTCGCTTTGTATCCTCTCTGTTCTATAGCTGGCCTATGATCTTTCTGCACCATATATTCTTTACAACGTAGAAATTGACAAGATTTACAAAGAATAGGAAGAAAAAAGTATGGAAAAAACAAATATTGGATACATTGATATTATTCAAGGAACATAAATTCAGAAGCTTAATTTTCTTTTTACAAGAACTAATAAATTTCTTTGATCTATTGGAAATCAAGACTTACAAGCACTCGAAAAGAAAGATGAATATGAGAAGAAAAGTACAGATGAATGAGTTAATTGAATACACAATCAGAAAGAATTAAGGTACTACTGACTACCTCAGTCTGTACTTTGCAATACTTTTCTTTTGTGGAAGTTCCTATGACAACCACAAGCAGCACATGTAAGTGCTTCTTCCCCTGAACATGCCATGAATTCCATACATCCATCAACAGCATAGCCTCCACTATAAGCTGCATGATTCTTTTGACACTCTCCATATCCAACAGTAGTATTTCTTGAAGATGAAGTACTGTTGCGTTTCACCACCACCACCACTTGCCGTTTTTTCATGTTTTAATTTAATGAATTTCTCTTTGATATGAATTCGAGTTTATTCCGTCTATTTCTTCATTTCATTTCATTTCATATGAAAAAGACGTACGGTCAATATATGGCTTGATGAGTACTGTATATAGACCTAGGTAGTTAGTGTTTGGTGACTAACCCTAACCCTAACATGTGTAGATTTATATTAAAAGCTAGTAGGGGTAAAGCACTATAGCTATGATGAAGAGAAGGAAAATATGATCAATATATAGCTTAATTATGAAGAATCGACCACACTTTATTATTGGTGCATGCTCATTTAGTATTTCCACAATATACAGCTAAATGTGGTGCCCTCCTTTTCACAAACGGACAATACTAAAAATTGGAACTCAAGGAAGGAATGCTTGTCCTTATACTAGCCATACAACTATGGAATTATCTTTGAGAATTGATAGCTCACCTATCTCAAAAAGACCCAAAAGAAGAACATAAAATTTAGGTGTGTCTATATAAAAATCTCATATCCATACTATATTGCACAAATTAGGTGTGTTGGGTGAATTGCTTTTTGCCGAAATTCATAGATTAACTATTTCAGCCTAGTCAGTCCACTAGTTTTATTTAAATAGTGGGCCAATTTTATACTTAAAAGCATATAATGATGCAGCTCTTGTAACTATATGACAACAACTCCTGTAAGAATCTAATAATTGTAAGACCATTCTTTTACTCTCTTATACAAACGTGGACTCTTATCTTCTATTTTTTAGATCAAATCATGGACAATAACATTCCAAATTTTTAAATACTACATCCTCTTTGACATCATCATATTAATTAAATTATATGTTTATGTTTTCATGTATTTTTTATTTTTTTGGATAACATGTTTTTTATGTATTTATTTATACAAAACCGTAGTTTATAAAAGTTCCCATTACACAAATCCAATGATCAATAGAACACGACTAAGACAACTGCAAATAGGTTGGAAGCTAGTTATCCCTTTTTACTTGTACTCTGTTTCATCTAATATATATATATACCATTAACAAAAATCGCCCAAACATCATAGGAAATTTTTTTTGCCAAAAAAAAAAAAAATCATAGGAAAATTTCAAAACGCTTTTTTATCATAGAGATTAATCATTGATAGTGCTTTTTTACCATTAAATTAGGCAAATATTTGTGCTCAATGAGTGTTAAAATACTCTTTTTTTAACATTATTTCTAACACTCGCTCTTTTATTAGATAAAATTAGTGTGGATCTTAAACTTTAGAAATGAAGATCATAGAGTGGTGGAATCCACACAAATTTCACCTAATAAAATACCGAGTCTTATAGAAAATGTTGAATAAAATGTTTCTAACACTTCTCTTCGTACTATCATATGAGATTGTTATAAATATTGTTGTTATTATAAGTGTAAATTTATATGATTTTAGTTTTTGTACACATATATACCCAGGGACGATAACTATAACTATAAAAAGGCCCACCATAGTAGACATGTTTGATATTGAAAGGGTGTGGATTCTTCAATTATGCCAAGTAATACATTCTTAAGCATGCATGAGGAGCCTCCACCAATAATATATCAAAGTAAAGAACTAGAAATGACAAGCCCACAATGGGGCAAGAACATGTGCAGACATTTGAGAAAGTGACAAAAGGACAAAAACATGTGATTGACATGACCAAGTGGTGACGTATTCACTTACCAAATAGAAATCAAAGGAAATTTTCTTCTTCAATTAAATTCATTTTACAAAAACAAACTTAACTCATTTCATTAATGATAACAATCTCAATACAAAATGACATATAATCATGAATGTGGAAACTAACATAACATAATGAGTTCTTGCTAACAAATGGACAACACTATTTGTTTCTCATTTCTTCTCTTCCATATATACCACAAACTCATTACAAATATAAGGAGTTGCTGATTAGGT
Organism: Medicago truncatula; assembly: GCF_003473485.1. Lineage (NCBI taxonomy): Eukaryota > Viridiplantae > Streptophyta > Magnoliopsida > Fabales > Fabaceae > Medicago > Medicago truncatula. The sequence continues at coordinate 53,024,850 of NC_053045.1, read as the reverse complement.
AATTGTTCGAGTAATTTAAAGAGAGATACAAACTTATATGATACTTCCAGATTCTCTTTGATGATACGCCACAACTCTATTGCTTCCCACACTGCTGCTAACTTCTCACAACCAAAGAAAACATGCCAATCATTTTGATACGACATATCACACAATGATCACTACACTAAACACCACATTTTTTAAGACAGTATCTTGTTGGCAGTCATCGACACGCCACCCTTCATAGGAAAACCTTAACTTTTTTGGATACTTTGAGATGCCATAGTTTTGTCCAGTTGTCCTCCACACGTACATCTGTGTTATCAACTAAACTTTCCATGATGCGTACGTCGATAAATGGAGCTAACACTATATTCACCATGGGGTTTAAAATTCCATACATGTTTTTCCTCTTCCTCCTCGTCAATGATGGGCATAACAATAATCGTTTGTGCATCTCTTTCATTAAATAGCCTTTCGAAGATGTCTGTCCACCACACATGTGCACTATGGTCAATTAAATTACTCACAATCAAGTTCTCCACTCCTAGAGCTATCAAGCTTGTTACAAAACCCCTATTCCCATCTTGTAGCCATGGATCCAACCACACCTTAACTTTCGAACATTCCCCACTCTCCATCTAAGACCTCCTCTGACCACTACCCGTGAAGCATGGATACTACACCAAACAAAACTCGTGTTATGACCTAGCCTTGCATTTACAAAACTCCCCCTTGAAAAATATACAACTTTGAAGACTCGCTTTACTATAGTATCTTGGTTGGTTTCTAGCCTCCAACCTTGCTTCCCTAGCATACCCAAATTAAATCTGTACAGATGTAAAAAACTCATACCACTGTGTTCTTTTCTCATAGCTAGCTTGTCCCATTTTAGCAAATTTATTCGTTTTCCATCATTTGTATTTGACCCCCACCAAAAAGAATTCAACATTTTTTAATTTCATCTCCTAAGGTTGTTGACAAGAGGAATGAACTCTACAATATGTTGGAACAGATATTGAGCAACAAAATTTGATTAGTACCTCCCTTCCTACTTTTGGCATGTGCTTTCATTTTTAGCTTTCAATTCTCTCTCCTACTTTTGACGAGGAACAAGTTTAATAAGAATGGTCTTTACATGACAAGATCGTGTTGGTCCCTGGTCATCATATAGAAATTGTTTATATCAAAAAAAGTTTATCATATTAATCTACTTAGGTTGGTATGGTGGTGTTCGCTTGAGACTTTGGAGTGTGTTTCTCTCAAAGTCTCATGTTTGATTCTCTCTGTTTTCAAATTCAGTAGGCCAATTTGGCATCTTCAAAAAAATATCATCTTAGCCTTAATCAGTAAATATGTGATTAGGTTTTGGTGAGGAAACCCCATAGCCGAGGGAAGGTTAAATGAAGGCTAGAATAGCCAATCAAGGAAGAACATATTCTTTCTCAAGTCTAGTGACTAAGAACATGGGTTTCAAAAATCCTAGATTGAGTTAAAGCGCAATATGTTTATAGCATCACTAACCAAGAAGAGCAATGAGAGAGGAGGCACGTTTGTGGGGAGTTGCGTACCAAAGATTTTGTCAACGAATCATGCGGAAAGAGGAGACTAAAAGCCAAACTTGAGGTGCCACAATCCCCTCAATGAGGGAAACCAACACACTACTTGTGAAATTAGATGAGTAGAGGCTGAACACCGTAGGCCACATCATTTGGCTAGTAAGGATAGTTTTTGCATATAATACTTAGTTCACATAGGGTAATTAAGACACATCCAATAAAACACAAAGCTTAATTTGCTATTTTTGTCTCTTTATCAACATGAATTTATCTACCATTTTCTATGTATTTCTTAGTCTAGTAGCTCAAAAGACAAAAATAACCATACTTAATGTTCTAATGGAGCAGTTAAGGAATCCAAAACTAGCGTCAATCACTTGAAGAAAAGGAATTACAGTTGAGGATATCAACCAAACCTCTCTTAAATTCTTACTCCATCAATAGTAATAGATAATTTACAAACATACTAATAATTGTCTTAGCAAATATTTTATAAATTTATCTGGTATAACTACTTCAATCCTATATCCAACACAAGGTGCAATACAACTATTATGGTATAGAATAGAGACTACTTATATAAAACTTAAAATAACATATACACTGTAACATAATAAAATAAGTCACACTCAATAAACCCAATAAAACAATATATAGTATAAAATGTGAAATCTCACTAGTGAGGGAGTATGCAATGAGTTACACAAGTAAAAAAAAATCTCGTGTGTCCTGAAGAACTAATGGGACAGGTGACCCAAGTGTCAAACCATACCGATCCCTTGCTCTATCGGTAGTGTCCTTGGGCACTCTTTTGTCTTCATTTCATTTTCGGGTAAGAATCATAATTGACCGATAGCTTATGGGACATGATGAGTTCATGAGATGTAGGGCTGATAATGAATAAAATAAGTTAAAAAATAGTTTGAGACTCGATTCGATGATTAATTAGTTGAATATAGTTCATGAATCAAATAAGTCGAATTTGAGTTTAATAGTTTGATTTATTTAGTTAATGAATCAATTCGATATAAATAAGATCTCATTTTTCACATTAAAAGTCCTCTCATTTAATACATTTAAAAGATTGAGACTAAAATTCTTTTTGATGGAAGATTGAGATTACACTTAGAAAGCCAAGAGCAAGATAAAATTAAAGAGAGAAAGAAAGAATAAACGTAAAACAAAAATAAGGAAAGAATAGAAGCAAGTAAATTACACAGGCTGTAACTCCCCACCGTCCAACATATTGTAACTTCAGTGTTGAGTTTGTGCAAAGATAGATAAACGAGACAACTTATAGTTTAGTAAAGGCGGCAACATATTATCGGTTAGTTATCAGATCTTGGTTGAAATATCATATTATATTGAATACATCCTTATTGATAAAATGATATAGTTTCTCTTCTTAAAAAAAAAACCTATTAAAATTGTGCTATATTTCTTAAGCGTGGAAAAATAAGAAAAGGGACGCAATGCAATGCGCTTTTAGTTTTTTTTTAATCAACTTGATTCTAAGAGAAATTAAAGTTGGACCTAGTTTTAATTATAGAGAAATTAAAGTTGATCCAAGCTATTGAAATTTACTTCAAGCTATTAAAATGAATCAAGTTGTTTGTGAGATTGAATCATGTTGAGTTCGAATTGAAAAAATAGTCTACGATAAACTTAAGTTGAGTTTTAAATCGATATAAATATTATAAACGACTTATTAAAAATAAAGAGTAAATTACACTCTCTCGAGTATAAGTTATTTTTACGTAAACTCAAAAGTAAGACAATCTAAATGGGACTCTTAAATCAATTACACCCTAATAAAAGAAGACACGTAGGGGTTTGTAAGACAATGACACAAGTTTGCCAACGTAGAAAGAAAAAAGGTTAATAGTGTACAACATGATATGGCGTGATGCCTAGCTGTATAGCAATATGTCCTTTAGGCTAAGGGCAAGTGATGATTGAAGTGTTTGTGGCTGTTTTGTTGTATTGAATGAAGAAACGTGTAGAGTAGGGGGGGTCACTACATGCTGTTATAAACCATTTGCATTTGCATTCCTCATGTCTTGCTGCACAAGCCAAAATTTCTTTATCTTATATATCTGGCACTCTTGAATCCTTTCAATGATTCCGAACCTTCCGGTATATGGCAATATGTTGTTAAAAGAGAATCCTTCAACAGGACGACCGACGTCGATTGTAGACAATAAAGATAAATATACTGTATTTCATTACTCTTAATAATCATATCATGCATGCCCTAAATTACATATTTATCTACTATAATTAGCATATTATGAAATTTTGATAGAGGCCTGATAATACGATAGAAGCTCGTTTGATTGTCAATATATGACATACATAAACAAGATAAAGAAATGGTAGGATAGAAATCTAAATAAACAATTATCTTATTATTTATTTGATGCACACATGACAACAATATTGTTTTGGATCGGTCAAAGACCTAATACTCAATTGCTTATGTCCAATAACAAAACCAGCCCAAATATACTCCATTTGACATTTTACTTGCAACACACCTCCTCCCCGCGAGGGAGGTGCACGAAGCAACTGAGACCAGTTCAAAGGAGTTGTAATGTCTCTCTTCCCACATTCCCGCAAATCTCTCCCCGGCAGTAACCCTTCCCACAGTTTCGTAACCGTCGGGCACACTTGTGTCGTACAACGGCTCTGCAAACACACACCTCTATATAAAGGGGACTCCTCGCATTCCCCAACGTAGAATATATCTCATCTCTTAACCCCCATTTCTGACCTCTACTGAATTGAGTGTCGGAGTGTCTGCAGGTACAACCCCCGTTTCAATGCATAAACTGACACATTTCCACCACCAACAATCACCGCATTAAAGAGCATCGGAAGTCATCTTCTGATAAGGTACGGTCAATTATTTTATTACATAATGTTTTTGGTGCATGCTTCATAACAAAATAATAGAACCTATAACATATATTAAGATTACTAATGTGAAAATGTGAAATCTTTTGGCTTGTTAAAAGCGAAATACAACGATCTTATTTTCGATTATCACATGTGGTGGGAAAATCCTTCTAATTTCTTGTAATGATTATCTTTACTTTCTTTTTGGTGTACCATGTCCATACTTGTTTCTGATGTAACATTACTTTTTTCTTTACTTTTCCCTAACACTCCGTCTTGTGCCTAGTAAATAAAGAAGATTGATCAATATACATTTCATTTTAACTTCTTTAAAAAAAAAAATATATCAAATTAGTTTTTTATTTAAACCTACATTTTATTAGATATCGATTTTTATATTTTATATTATATTTCATAGAGATAAATCAATATTTTTTTTTTATCATATTAACCAATTTTGGTTGGTCTGATGGTGTTGACACGAGATCTTAGATTGTGCTTCTCTCAAGCTCTCATTTTCAATTCTCTCTCACTCTCAGTGTCAATATAAATGGAATAGTTTGCCTTCTTCAATTTTATTTTTTTTTATCTTTTTCAACTAATTTACAACTGATCTCATTCAAGAGACAAAATTTGACTTAAGAGCCAAAATAAATTAAATTTTAGGATTAACGTATCGTATTTTGATGTTTCATAAAAAACTAGACTAGGAGAAGATATTATACAACTATCGTATTCTATCCCTTATGCTTACAGCCTAACACATCCTTATGGTCCACGTTGAATCGATTTTTAGGCAAAATGATTTGATTAAGAGATTAAAATAAGGCAAATTCTATGGTACACTCAAATATTTGAGTGTATCGATACACTAAATTGTTAAATTATTAATTAAATGAGTTGTTTTTTTTGAAGAAATCTATCATTTACAATTATAAAAATTAAATTTTATTTACCAAAAGTGTCGACGAAATAAAATTTAATTTTTTTGAATTTTTATTACTCATAATGAAGATTATTGATTATTTTTTATGAGTAATGTTAAAAATTTAATATGATTCTTATAAACAATGAAATTATGTTTTTCTTCTTATGAAATGATGTTTTCTAAAGGATAACCTTGACAAATAGCTCTTTACTTTCTAAAATAATCATAAATTTATCAATTTATGAAGCAAGGAGTACCGGTACACCTCAATTTGTGAGGTGTACCGTAGAAGTTCCCTTAAAATAACTGTCATTTTCCTTTTATATAAAAATGATCTAATATAATATTATTTCGGGTGCGTTTTTAAAAGAAATAGATTTTGTGCAAGAAAAATCTAGAGATTTTATAAATTATTTTTTGAAGTTATTTGTGTTGTTTTACTATCCAAAAAAGTAATTTTTTTTTTTCAACTAAATCATGTGATACGTCCTTGTTTTTGATTTTTTTTTTTTTTTTGAGAAAAGCTAATCCTAATAGTTTTTTTTTTTTTTTGGTCAAGTAGTCTATTGGCTAGAGCTCACACAATTTAATTGTGGAGAAGTGGAGTGTCCGGGGTTCGAACCACGGCTCCTGCATATAATATGCAATATCCCTACCAACTGAGTTACGCTCACGGGGATAATCCTAATAGCTTTTTATTTTGGAGTCAAAATAGATTTTTTTATAAGATAATTTTCCTAAAATTTCTAAAGAAGCACACCCTTTTTTTACAAGATCCTAAACAACTACTTAAAATGGTAAAAGTGATTTTTTTATAAGGAAAATATAATATTTGAAAAAAAATCTTAAACAAACAAACTCTAAATATGGCTGGAATTGATATTTATACTAGGTCAAATATCACATTAAAAAGAAGGCTTAAATATGTAAATCGTCCCTGTAATTTGGCGTGTTTTTGGTTTTCGTCCCTGTAACTTTTTTTGTTCTAAAACAACCCCTATAAGTTAATAACTTTTTTATTTTCGTCCCTCCCGTCAACTTCCGTTACAAAAACGCACATGTGACAAACGGAGGATGACGTGGCAAACTTATTGATGAGTCACACAGTGAGAGGGACCAAAATCAAAAAACGAAATTTGTAGAAGGACCAAATTAAGTCAAAAAAATTTGGTAAAGGGACCAAAACAAAAACCAAAAAACGAAATTTGTAGAAGGACCAAAACCAAAAAACGAGAAGACGAAAAATTCAAATTTAATTACATTTCTTCATCTTCTTCCCACATCTTCTTCTTCATTACTATCATTGTCTTCATAAACTTCATCATCATCATCTTACAAACACAGAAATTCATCACTTTAAAATCCAAAAATCCATCAACTCAAAACAACAACAAACTCAATCCAACACCTTCAATTATACCTTCATGTGATAACTTCTCTTTTATTTCTTCTCACAAACAACAAAATATTAAACCAATATACCCACTGTTCAACGTGCAATCCTATTTCACACACTTTAAAATCGTTTAAAATAAAACTTATCTCAATTCAACATTCTAACATATTTTTCAATTCTATTTATTATCCCTCTAGATCTTCAAATGAAAAGAATATTCATATCAAACTTGAACCTTTCTCTTATAATCCAATTTCACACAACAATCTTCCAAATCAACCGGAAAAAAAAAAGAACACGACCCAAATGTTCGAAACAAAAATGATGAGATTAGAGTTCAAAGAATTGACGAAGAAAGCATTTTGAGTGACCAAGAAACAGCAGAGATGCGAGATCAATGATGAGACGAGAGTTGGTAATGAAAAAAAAAATCATTCTTTAGGTTTTTCAATTTGAGAATTTTGTGAATTTTTTCAATATTGGGAATTCGAGCATTCACAATGAGGATTTTGTTGTTATAATTTGATTTTGATATTATCAATAAAAGTTTATTTATGACTATGAACATTGTGGATTTTAGTGTTGAGTTGTCATTTTGATTGGGTTTGTGAGAAGTTGTCTATTGAGAGTGAGATGATGATTTTGAGTTTTTTTTTATCTCTTTTCTGAGTATTTTTTTCCTGGGTTTTTTGATGAATTTATGAAGACAATGATGAAGATGTAAAAGAGGTGGAAGGAAGAAGATGAAGAAAGCTATTTTTTTCTCGCTTTTTGTTTTGGTCCTTCTCACTGTGTGACTCATCAATAAGTTTGTCATGTCAAGCACTGTCACGTCATCCTCCATTTGCCACATGTGCGTTATTGTAACGGAAGTTGACGGGAGGGTAGAAAATCAAAAAGTTATTAACATACAGGGGATATTTTAGAACAAAAAAAGATACAGGAACAAAAACCAAAAACACGCCAAATTACAGAGACGATTTACATATTTAAGCCTAAAAAGAAAATATAATTAATTTGCTCAGAGTTTATAAAATATTAAAAATTGGACCACATAAAATCGGTAATTATTATTAAAACATAAGAACTAAAAAACAATATTCAATTTAACATCTAATACTACTAATTGAATAAATATTAAACAAAAAATATGCAATTGAGATCTTTTTTTTTGGTGGTTTGCAATTGAGATCTAATTTTAAAAAATTAAAATATATTCCAATATGAGAGATTTTAAAAACATAAAATAAGAATTGATTTTTTTATTATTGGACCAGTTTACACGTTTTTAATTAATTTAATTATAGTTTTTGTCAATATTTTTTTTTTTATAATTATAATATGAAAAATGACAAACTCCACCACAAGTTCGTTTGGAATATTTTTGTGGAAGGCCCAATATATTTTTCATATTGTCAGCAGGCCCAATTAGCCTATTAATAAAGAAAACTGCTCTTCACCCATCCTTTTTGCTCACTCCCAACTGCACTTATAGAAATGCATTCAGCGTGACTTAAGTCACGAAGTCACGCATGTGTTAAACACAAAGTGATTTAAGTCATGCTCAAATACAACCTACATGAGTTAAGATCATACAACAACTCATTTCCCCATTTCCTCTTTCACATCTAAAATCTCCAAAATCTCTCTCAAATCAACTAAATCCAAAATTCTTACAAGTTCAAATCAAACAACACTCCAGTAACAAGTAAGTTTTCAAAATCAGACACCATTAACCTTTTATTTTTATATGTTAAATTTTTCCTCTTAGATTAGAAATTGTTTAGTTTAAGGGTTTCTTTAAAATTTAATTTTTTTGGCAAGAATAATGTTAAAAAGATTGCTCTTTAGACCCTCAGTAATTGCTCACATATGCTTCAAGTTATTAAAAATTCTTCCAACGATAACTAATTACTGTTTGCATCACTTTTTAGACCATTTGAATAACTTTTAAATTGGTTTGTCGATTTAAAAAGTGATGAACAATAGTTAACTACTGAGCAAAAATGAACGACAATTAACTACGGTTTAGTTGGTATTTATGAGCAATTTTTTGGTGCCAAAAGAACAATTATTTAATGTGAATAACACACTCTCTAACACACATTTTTCAATACCTTCTCTTTTATTTATTAAAGGGTTAATTAAGTTTTTGGTTCCTATAAATATCTGCAATTTTGTTTTTAGTCCCTATAAAAACAAATCACACTTTTTAGTCCCTACAAAATTTTCCGTTAGTGTTTTTAGTCCCTGTTAAATTAAAATTTGTTTAATTATGCTTAAAATTTTAAAAATTTTAATGATATTTTACATACTTGTTTAAAACATCATTAAACGTTCCGCTGCAATAAGTTAGGTCAAAATTTTAATTTTAGGTCCAAATTTTCGTTAGTTTCATCTTGAATTTTTGGCGTTTTAAAAAATAATATTTAATTCATTACATGTCAAAAAATTATAATTTTTTATAAAAGAGATTATTATAACGTTCTTAACATGTCTGTTAAAAATCATTTAAAAATAAAAAAGTTTAAGTATAATTAAACAAATTTTAATTTAACAGGGACCAACACATACTTTTAGTCCTTGTAAAATTAAAATTTGCTTAATTATGCTTAAACTTTTAAATTTTTTACATACTTATTTAGAACATTATACAAAGTTCCTCCGCAAAAAAGTAACTCAAAATTTTATTATTTGGTCCAAATTTTCATTAATATAATCTTGAAAATTTGATTTTTAGAAAAATTCATATTTAATTCATTACATGTTAAAAAACTAAAAGATTTTATAAAAGAGTGTCTTACGATGTTATGAACTGTAAAAAATCTTTTAAAAATTTAGAAGTTTAAGCATAATAATTAAACAAATTTTAATTTAACAGGGACTAAAAACACTAACGCAAAATTTTGTATGAACTAAAAAGTATAATTTATTTTTATAGGAACTAAAAACAAAACTGCAGATATTTATAAGTACCCACATAATTTGGTGGGATCCATATGAAATTCAAACAATAAAATAGATTATGTTAAAAAATAGCATTTAATTTATATACACCAGTAAAACTCTTTTACACAATCATCCAATCAAATCACATCATATATATAAATGGAGTTCTGTTTTTCATCCTTAGACTTTCTTTTTTCACCCCCTAAGAGTGAAGTCATCTGTTGCACTTTTCTTAGAGTTTTACAAAAATATTTAGTAATTTTATCCGAATATATAATAATTATAATTTTTCGGATACGTAGAAACTAGAAAGTTGTGGTTTCTGAGTTTTTACATCTGCTCCTCAAGTGTGATCGATTTAAAGATTTTAACTGAGTTTTGCTTGTTTAAATTAACAACAAGAGTGAAGTTTTTTTTTTTTTTGAGGAACAAGTATTTTGGCATCTAAAAAAAAAACAAAATTAAGTATAATTCTCGATAAAAAAAAACATAATCTTTAGTCTTTTACAAAAAGAAACCAATGCATATTTTGTCACTTTGACACGGATTCTTTTGAACGTTGTTGAATCATGATAAAATTAACGTGGTTCTCAACTTATTATGTTGTTGATCATGTGTATTTAAAACTAACGTAAGAGATGTTTATGTCGTGCAATAAAAGCATTTGGGGACTTTGGTCCCTAATAGTTTTCAAAAACCACTAAATCAAAAAATTACACCTTCTTCCTTTCTTCTTTTATCTTCATAAGTTTTTTTTTTTTTTTTTGTACAAGGCTAATTTTATCTTCATAAGTTGAAAGCTCAAAATTACATAATTTATTTATACTTTTGTCCCTAAATGTAATGGAGACATTCAATTTTTTTTCTTTCTAAATCCGTAAATCTTAAAATTTATCTACTACATCATTCTTAATTTCCTCTTTATTCTTTCTCTTATTTATCGGATCAAACTCGAGATATCAAATCCGCATGAGAGAGTATTTTAAACTATATGTTGGATGAGATATGACCTAAGGGAGTATTTATAAGTTCAAGCAGCCCCCACATAACAATTTCTAAAAGTTACGTCCAACATAGATTCTAAGAGTTTGTTCATCCATCAACATTGTGAGGATTAAAATGAGGGTTTTTGTGTTTTACGTGGGACTAAAATGAAATTATCTTATTTTCAAAGGTAATATGCAATTGTAAGGTTTGCTATCAAACAAACACGATCATCAAATAAAAAAAATTTCATAACATCACCAAAAACAAGGGCACCGTTACGTCCAAAACACCAACGGTCAAACAAATATAACATGAAAAATCCAAGAACAATTGGTACCAACAAAATACAATTAATAATGAGTAATGATATATTGACATCTACTTTAGGACAATTTTTTCAACAACCTAAAAATACATATCCCTATGACACATTGACATAGTGTTTTGGAGCTTTTTTTCCTTTTACTTTTACAAGAATACCCCTACATATATAGGATTGTCAAAATAGTTGTTGCAAAAGAGATGTTCAAATATCATTTCTCACTAATAAAACAAGTAAACAATCCAAAACACAAGCATAAACCGACTAGAAAGAAAATAATTATTTGTGATTTAGTAATTTAAAAAAAGTGGAGACTAAATTGTACCCAAATATTTTTGTTAGAGACCTAATTATCCTTTAGATTCATTCTAAATGCATGTGGTCAACAAGTGTGGATCCATGACAAATTTTTTCGTGTGACTAAAATAATAATGTCAAAAAATATTGGGTTAATTAAGTTTTTAATCCCTATAAATATTCACAGTTTTGTTTTTAGTCCTTATAAAATAAAATCACACTTTTTAGTCCCTATAAAAAAAATCCATCAACATTTTTAGTCCTATAAAAATTTTCCATCAATATTTTTGGTCCCTAAAATGCTTAAGAAAAATATCACAGGAACCTAAAAGTGTGATTTTATTTTGTAGGGACTAAAAACTTAATTAACCCAAAAATATTTTTGTATAAAATTAAAGACTATGGACTACTTCACTCCAAATAACAGTGTCAATATTCCCAATTTATGATATTAAAACAATATATGGTGGTTCCATATTACAACTAGATCTTTTACTTTTATCTTTTTTTTCATTTCTTTTGTTTTGCCAAACTTTTCCATCCCTAAATATTGTGGTTTGAATGTTCCATGATTCTGAGGTTGTTGATGAACTACTTGGTTATTCTGAATATGTGAGTTTATAAATTGTTTTTTATGTAGTAAGAAAGCTTGAGCTATGTGATAAGTCATTTTATCCTGTAGTAGAGCTTAAGCTTGGTAAAAAAGTGATTTATTATGCTTTATGTAGAAGTGATTGTAATTTGATAGTAATTGTCATCATGCTGTTAAAAAACTATTCTCTATCAATTATATAATCTTGGTTCCTTCCGGATGATCCTGTTCCCTTTCCTTAGGACACTTGTTAACATTTCCCTAAATATAATAGTCCCTTTGTGTATTTTGTGAGTGATAAAATTGTTAATGCGGATAAAATAGTGAAAAGCTAATAAGTGAAATAATGAGGAGAATTTCGGCCAAAAAAGAGTTAAATAGTGAGGAGAATGGTACAGAAGTTAATAGTTGAGGGAGTTGACTACTAATAGCATTCTATTGAATTTGTGTTAATATTCATAATAAATATTATTTAACAAATAGAAATATAATGGAATGACCTAATTAGCAAAAATATATTAGTTTAAGGATCTGATTACAGATTTCTTTCCACTGCGTTTCTTTTTTTTTTTGGTTACTTTCCACTGTGTTTCATGTATTATATCTAAAAATATCCATTATTATCATTGAGAATTTTAGAATCGGATTAGTTAAAAAGATCCTCCGTAAGAAGTTTTCTTAGAGGTAAATTGTGATAAATGGGAAGCCATACTCGAATAATTGTCCTCTTCTTCCGGGATCATGCTGAATCCAACAGCTAGCTAGATCACATTCATATGTATGCTTAATTAAAAGCTACAAGTCACTGATGAAACAAGGGGTCGATATTTCTATTTCTTTTGTGAACCAAAATGTATGGTACTAGCTTGGGTCTAAAATAATCCCCATAATTTTTGTCTTTTTTTATTTATTTGATAATAATGAGATAATGACAATTTATTGTCTTTCATTTCGAATTAAGTCAGCAAGTAACATAGGTCATTTAAGCTCTATAATGCAAGCTACGGGTATAGTACCCGAATACGGAAAATTTTAAAAAATTAAGGTACCGGTAGGTTGGTACAAAACATCATAAAAAAGATTTTTTAAGTGAATTACTACACTTCTATCATCATGTTAAGTTTTTTTTTTTTTTTTTTGCATCCCCTCTACTATTTTCATCAAAAGCAAGATAATTTTGACTATTTTTTCAACGCCCTTACATTTTTGCTGCACCAACTACGATGAAATAATTAAGTAAAAATAGATACGGTTCGATACTAAGTTATAAGTACCATACGTGTATCCGGTACAGGTGGGTACCCGGTACCAGTATTTCTCCATGTTTGGAATATCCATGGTTCAGAGTTTTAGCTTGTGCATGCATATATATATAATGGTCGTCGTCTAATAGAGATCCAATTCAAAGATGGATCATACTATCTTCAGTAAATTTTAACAAAATATTACTTTATTCTTTTTTGTTTTATTATAAAATTCTTTTTTTTCTTCAGTAATTCGTCTAAACTTTTTTAACCATTTTTGAGAGAAATAGCATACACACATTGGTTGTCAAATGTTGTGGTCGTGAGGCAACGACGACTTTAAAGCAAATCATTAAGATCCCCTACCCTATATAGTTAATATGAACACAAGAAGCCGATATATGCAATTAAGTGCTTGACCCCTCTGGACAAGGCAACCTTTACATTGCACGTCCTTGCACCACATAATTTACTTAATCTAATGTCTGGTTGGACAGCAAAAACAGTCATAGTTTGACAAGTGGTTCTGTTCAATTAGCTTATGTTTGAACTTTCAATTGCATGCCATACGTGTTCTCTAAAATCTTGCATTAAAGGATGAGTTCAGATGTAATCGCTGCGTCTTTATAATGTAAATCCTTATTTCAATTTTAATTTGTCCATTTTATCTATTGAGAGGTACCTAAAATATCATTGGTGTCTGCATTACGGTTTGGATCGATTTTGACCGTTCTATCCAATCCAAATATATGCTGTTAATTTGAAACGGTTTTTAGATATCCAAAATTCAAAATATATATTTTTTAGGGAAATTCTTGTGTAGGAACGAACCTAACATTTGTTTTATTTTAAAATAATTAGGAAATAATTTAAGAAATGAAAAATAACTGCTACTCCTCTCTCTCAACCATTATTTGCGGTTAATATTCACCACTACCAATCATGGTTAAAAGAAAAAAAATATAACGTGTCATGTTTTAATTTGTTGTTTGTAAGAATGATATGTTAGGTTCGTTCCTACACAAGAATTTCTCTATTTTTTATGTACTTTTTTTTAAGAATATAATTTTTTTATTAATATTAATATTACATAAACAAAGTAAAATAATAGATTTGATGTAAAAATATATTAAAAAATTAAAACTACGGTAAGATATCGATTATTTTTAAAACATATGAAGTAATAATAATATAGATTAAATTATTGCAATATACAAGAGTAAAAACCAATAAGCAACATAATAAAGCAATATATAATAGTACTAATAAAAGAATAAATAAGTGTCAATATTTACTTTTACGGTCCGGTTTGGTTTTGAAAAAGTTATCCGAAATCTAATCCGATCCTAGCTATTTTTACAAAACAACAACCAAACGCATCTAAAAATATTCAATTTTTTGTGGATTTTAGTTTTTTTTAGATCGGTTTACGGTTTTATGTTGGATCGGTTTGAATTTAAATACCCCTATATGTATATAGTTAATGGTGACTTATTATATTTACCAGTACTAATTAGAGGTTTATTTAAAAAAGAAGCATTATATCCTATATTTTGCAAAAGAGCTTATATTTAAGGGCAATTTTATTTTATTTTATCAAATTGCTGCTTACATTTAGTGACAAATGAAGTAATTTTTATGTGATTCACTCTTGAAAATAAGATTGTAGTGCATGGAAGATTAATTTTTTGGACAAGCAATGTATGTAAAGGTTTTGGTGCATGGAAAGAATATATATTAAATAGAAAATTTATTTTCACAACTTATATAGTGAAGGATATGAGATTCTTCCGGATTGTAACATACTAGATATTAGAGAGGAGGAGCAAAATTATACCTCATATATTGTCATATTCAAGAAGTAATGAGAAATAATGATTGAGCGAAGACTAATAAAAGAGACTCATATTATCAATAATTAATTTGGTTTTATGTCTAGGAGGTCGACAATTGAAGCAATCTCTTTAGGATAATCCATATTAGATATATCAATGATATGTATCATGGGGTCTCAGGACATAGGATAATCTATATTAGTTTTATATTTGAAGATCAAATAACTACTAAACCAATTCAAAGGTGACCATGTGATCTCTAATATTGGATCTAGATGATTGTTTTGATATTTTACTATATTAATCATTCATATGATAATTTGGTCAGATGGTTGTGCTTTGTCTGTTAATGGAGCCAACCATGCAGATGATCATCAGATCCAGACGATGGCTTAGACTTCTTGGCACATGCGATGCTTTATTGACAGCATGTTGACCAGACCAAATGGTTTGTTTGTTTGCTATGAGCTTGATCAACTTGTTTTGTGCATGATGATCTTTTATCATTTTCTCAAAGAGTTTTGCTTGGTTTCTTTGTCTTGGACGATCAACCATTGCATTAAGACCAGAGGATTGACTTTGTTCTTTCATTTGTTTTGTACAAACCTGCATGCTCGTAGACACGGTTAGTAGATAATTTTTTTATTTATTATTAATCTTGTTATCATCAAAACATAATCCAAAGATATTATTCTTTGAACTACTAGTTCTAACACACACACACATTATACTTCTTTAATTTATATATATGTGGTTATCTTGATATTTCTTCCTTTGACTTTAATTTTTTATTTTCATATTGAATACCCTTTAAACGTTCTTTTGTAATACTTTTTATCCAACTATTATATTTGAAAACTCTCACACTCATTCAACACATTATTTTATATATATATCTCTCTCTTTCTATTACATCACGAATAGATCATTTCCGTCACATTATTTATTATTTTCTTTTTATCTCTTTCTCAAAGTGTAAACATTAATATGGTTGTCTACAAAGCATTTTACTATTTTTTTTTTCTTTGGTAATATATCTTTTACCTACCGAAAGATTAAAAGTTATTAATTTTTTTAAGGGGAAATTTTATAAATAACAATGACACTAATGACCTATAATTATACGATGTAGGATTCAAACTTTATCGGTGAAAGTTACAAAATCAAGTTCTAACAAAAGTTATGATTTTATTCCTTTTCTTTTGTAAAAGTAATCGAGTTTTTATTGTTGGTGAAAGTAATTAATGAGTTTATAATCCGAATAAGTATTCCTCAAAAAAATAATCCTAATAAAGTACTAGTACATGATAAATGTGTTATCGTAAAAAAAAAATGACAAATTTTTATTTTAGTCTTTCAATTTACCTATGTCTTAAATGGCCTGCAAAAACATGCCACGTGGCTTCAGCTTACTTGGTGCATGGCTTCCTGTGAGCTAGCATGGGCATTGTAGCAAACTGCAGAGAAACAATAGTCTTCCGTGCACAAAATAAATAGGTTGTAGTCCTGTAAGATATCTCAAAGGTCAAGATTAATTCTTATTCTCCCAAATGAAGCAAAACCCAAAGTGATAATATGTACAACTCAAAAATCAGATCACCAAATTATTATATTTCAAGCAGATTATGATCACAATAACAAACCACTCATCGATTGTCGTGATATCCAAAGCGTGGATTGTTGGTTGGAGTTTATTTGGTAGCGTTTGATAGGTTTCCATGTAAGGTGTTATACATGGATGCTATTATACATTTTTGTCATAATCAAGATTCAAGAGTGTGGTGGAAGGAGTAGGTACGATAGAAGCAAGAGAGGAAGATCTTCCTTAAATTTTAATCGCTTTAAACACTTTACGTAATTTTATTTTTAAAGAAAAATATAATTTCATTAAGCTTCCATAGGAAATCTTCCTTAAAACAAATACACATTTTCAAAGTTTTATTTATTTTTGTGCCAAAAAAAGTTTAGTTTATTTACTTTTTAAATTTTAATAATCTATTTTTACATAAATACTCATTTCTCATCTCACGTGTCTATCTCTTGTCAATTACAAAATTAGATTAAATAATTTAAGGTAAATATACATTGCGTGTGGGAGAGAAGAGAGATTGGAGGGAAGTCCTTCTTTCGTACATTGGCCAACGAATAACTCTAGGGAAAACACAATTTATTTATTTATACCCTCTCTCACAATATTTTTCTCATTTTAACCTAATTTTGAAATCAGTATGTACACATAAAAGATGAAGAAATTGTACATGTATGATAAATGGTCAACCTTGTTCTTGACATGTCAGTAACAAATGAATATCGTTATACTTTTGTAATAAAATGTGTAAAAAAGGCAACGATGTACTTTCAACGGGACATGAAGAACTTATGTGAGAAAAAAAAAACTAATTTCATTTTCATGAAGCTTCCATTGGAGGTCTTCCTTAAAACAAATACAACTTTTTTCAAGTTTCATATATTATTGTGCCAAAAAAGTTTTATGTATTTATTTTTAAAAAAATTATCTATTAATTTTTACATGCTTACTCATTTCTAATCTCCTACCCATGTACCTCTTATTGATTTCAAAATTAGGTTAAACGGTTTGAGGTAAATATTGTGCGAGAGAGAATAGAAATTGAGAGAAATCCTCGAAGACTTACATACAATGGGCAATGGATACCTTTTGAGCAACACATTTTCCTCCTTTTACCCGTTGCATAATATTTTTTCCAAATTGTTTGACCTAATTTTAAAATGGCAAGAAGTCCATGTAGAAGATGAAGAAATTGGCACACATGTACATAGAATAAATTGTTAACATAACATTGGTCTTGACACAAGGAACACAATGGATACCGGTATATTTTTGTAACGAAATGTGTGAAAAATGCAACAAGACTTAAATAACATATGTGGTACTTTTTGTAATGAAATGTGTGAAAAATGCACAAGACTTAAATGACTTGTGTGGGACAAAAAAACTTTGCCTAAAATTTAAAAAGAAAAACTTAAAGTTCAAAGTCTAATTAAATTAATGTCAAGTTTTGGTATGATTTTATTGATATTTTAGAATTAGATAAACTTTATAGTTTCATCCATCGACATCTTCCTTTAGATCCTCCATCCAAAATCTTAAGATATTGAATATAATGAGTCACTTCTCTTATATATTTAATATTGAGTCCATTAATAATCGATGATGTGGGACTAATCACTTTCACTTGAACCCGGCAATTTGGATGAATTTTAGTTATGTATTGGTTTGCATTCATATATAAGTGTAATTATTGGTAACTCTAGATGAACTGTAATAGTAATTAAACACAAAACGGTAAAGTAATTAATATCTAAAACACACATACATTGAACTATTAATTATTAATTGGTACTACATAGCATGACTAATTAATAGGATAAAAGTACTCATAATGTACACATCTTTCTTGCTTGTAAGTGTAATTAAGAGGATGTTATGATCGATTCCATTTGCTAGAGTTCTCTAGTCTTTAAATTAGAGGTCTTCACACACTAAAACAGACTCAACAACGAACCTGACATTCAGAACTAGAGGTTGATTGAGTTGAGCTAGAATTTCTAAAAGAAATCTGAAGTAGTTCCCTCCAATGACATGTTTATAAGCTCTTCATGGCACTCATGACTTGCTCCCCCATCTTCAAAAAGCCATTTTTCAAGCAAAGTAAGAGGAACATGCGTTTCCATGTTTGCTTTAATATTAATCCTTTCCTCTTGGTGGAAGAAGAGACCCTCTTTTGTGTTCAAGTTGAAGCTGTTGTTTCCTTCATGAGATGACCTAAATCGAGAAGCATAATCAGATTTGGATGAGTTAAGGCCATGATGATCTTGTGTTGTGCTTTGTGCTCCTTCACTACAACTTGATCCCTGCATGTTGCTGAATATTGATGAGGAATTCGTTTCAGCTGATGAGTTAGGTGATTTCATCCAAGTTTCCATCAATCTAGAAATGTTTTCATAGCTTGATGCATATGGAGATGGAATATTCAGGTTTGGTGGATGTTCATGAGAATGAGAAAAACTTGATGAGGGTTTCATCTGATCAGGCAAAGTACCAAGGGTTGTAGGGTTATGTTGAAGGGACAAAGCCTCAGATAAGGCTTGTTTGGCCATATGAATATCTGTTTGTAGCCTTCTTTCCCATTGACCTTTATTCGGCAGCTGCGAACGAGATTCTTGATCAACACCTTCATCAGTACTACTTTGATCTTTGTTCATCTTCCTCTTTAAATGTGTATTCCAATAATTTTTTATGTCATTGTCTGTCCTTTGTGGAAGATATGAAGCTATAGCAGCCCATCTGATGCAATCATCACATATAAATATATAGTTTCGTACTATTATTTGCAGCACACCTGATCTTTATTGTTTTGCAAGTAATTATTTCATCATGATACTCTACTATATATTGTGATTTGAAAATGTTAATTAATTATAGTTAGATAATAGACTCCATATGATTATATCCAAATTAATTAGTTAAAGGGAAAAAGTAAGATATGTAGGAAGGTGTGTGAGGAATGAATTAGGTATAACCTGTTGCCCAAAAGAGCTTGGAGGTGAACAATCATTTTCTCTTCATGATCTGTGAAGTTACCTCTTTTGATACCTGGTCGAAGATAGTTTGTCCATCTAAGTCTGCAGCTCTTACTACATCTCATCAAACCTATATAGTATACAAAAACAAATTAAATCAAATTAATTAGCTAGGTTTACATGTATGAATATTGTATGTATATATATAGATCTTGAAAATAAGCACAAAAAATGAAGAAAATAGAGCAATTATATTATACCAGTATTGGTTGGAACAGATCTCCAATTCCCAGGTCCATGTTGTTGAATGTAAGAAACTAAGATGATATCTTCTTCAGGAGTCCAAGGTCCTTTTTTAATCCCTAGTTTCTCACAACATGGTGGCCTTCCCATCATTAATATATGATGATGATAATCTATTTTCTCTAAGAAGAACCAATATGAATTGATCTGATCTGAATAAAGAGTCGATATATGAATCTACTTTATGGATTATATATATAGATAGAAGACTCCATATATATTACATGCCTCTCTCGCTCTTACTTCCTTCTCTTAAATGCAGAGACAACTGGAATGAATTGCCATGTTATGTACGTAAGGTTATATTTTTAAAACGTGGAAAAAAATTCTTAAGGTAAAAAACAAAAAGACCATGCCCTAAGTAGTCATATTAATGTTTCAAGTGTGTAACGCTAGTTTAAAACCTCATTTTCTTTCTATTTCTTTCTTTTAATCACATCATCAACTTAGATAATCTATGATATAACTTCTTTTTATCTCTTTCTCTCACATGTTTATTTTTTAATCATTGATTTTTTTTTTTTTAAATAAAAATAAAAATTAATCGTTGAATTTTATTATCGAAGTTTGATCCTACGCACAAGACGTGCCACAAAGACAAGAAAAAAAATATAGAGATAGCACAAAGAAACACAAAGGAAGAAATAAAACACCTAGCTATAAGCCACAACACATAACCGGATGTACACAAAACATTTCTTTTCCCATAAATATATTTATCTCTGAAGCGCGTATATTTACTTTCAAGAGTCAAAAGATTAATTTTGTTGATTCTGTAATATACCAACTGTATGTATATCTTTTCAAAAAGCAAGAATTCTCTAATTCATTTAGTATTCATATTCAAATAATACTAACTGATTCTTTCCTAACATCACATTCTTTTTTTTGTTAACCTTTCGATTCCTAGAGAAGGGACCTTGTTAATTACCCATAGTTCGATTAAAATGCAAGTAAAATCAGACAAAATATAATATAAAGTTGTTCTATATAATTAAGAAGTCGTTCTCCGGTTACCCTTGGATTCATATATATATATATATATATATATATATATATATATATATATATATATATATATATATATATATAAATTTATGTTGTTTTCTTTGTTTATAAGCAGAAAGGCGAACACCACTCTTTCTATTGCGGTAACATTTGTAAATGATAAATGATGTTTTTTATGAAATTTAATTATGATTAAAAGTATAAATATAGATGTTTGTGAATTTCAAATTATGACAAACTCAACAAACCATGTTTATCTATTTCGACGATACCAACAATATAGTTAATATAAATTCTTATATTTTTCAATGACACCGATAATAAACATTATTATAAAAAAAATTGTTTAAGAGCATAATTAGGATAATAAAAAATCCAGCTCAAAATTCTATATTTCCTTAATATATAATATAGATAAAAATTTATTTTTTCAATCAGTTTCTTTTCATATTCTTTTAATAAAAATGACACTTTAATGAAAAAACACTTAAAAATTATGTTATTGTTGAATTATATTATTATATATATTTATAAGGTAATTCTTAGATATTGTACTTCTTTCACTTTCATCTAATATATTTGTTTTGTTGTTAAAAAAATATTCTTATATATCTCAAAGTTTAGTTATTCAATATTTAAATTTATTTTAAAATAAATTGATATTAAAATATAATGTAACATTGAATGATTTGATGATTGTTATTTTTTTGAAGTATTATAATGACTACAATTTCAGTCCTTAAAGTGAATAATGAAGAATTTGTGGTACAAACACCGGTTATACATACTACAATGTATTGTTTCTTGTTATACCCATGCAGAGTTTTTTTTTTTTTGACCAACCCATGCAGAGTTATTATTGATATATTATAACAAAATAAAAATAAAAACAGGTGAATTCAACAGCCATTTCCTTAACTAACAAAAGCCGGTTATATGTATGTCTCTCGATATCTCTACTCTCGTCGACACAAAATAACAGATTCTTGTAGCATTTATTATGGCAAATATGGAAGCACACATATATGCAATTTGGAAACACTTTTTTCTTTATTGAGTAACCATGTTTTTCAGGGACAGCTATTGTACCCGCAAAAAAAAAATACAATGCACTCACAAGTGTTAGTTAGCTTAGACCCTCTCCAAAAAAAAAAGTGTTAGCTTAGAAATTACAATTGAATTGTGTGAATGCATATATGAAGATTAAATTCAATTTTTATTACCAATTTTTTTTTTTATGCAATTAGGAAGTTTTTATTGAAATTTTGTTTATCACTTTCAATTTCACCTCTGTCCTTCTGTGTTTTCCATTAAAAAAATAAGCTTTTGAAATAAAGACATGTACACACTACTTCGTGGGTGAAATCCTTCGCAACATACAATATCACTCATAGATAAATATGTTGTAACAAGTTTAAAATAAAGACCAGGCCGTCTTTTTTTTTTTTTACTTTTCAGCATAACTTTTTAATATTTATTTGCTGATTGCTTATTTTGTAGTAATATTAACAGTTTAATAAAAAATAAAATAAAAAATAAAATAAAAAATAGAGTGTCATTTTCTTAAACTGATTAATCAATATGTCATCATAAAAAGCAAAAATACTACTAATACTAGCAATAAAATACTTCTTCACATTAATTACTAAGTTAACGTCAACTTAGGAGTGGCTTAGAATTATTAGGATTTTTCTATCTGCTTCGTCCTTAACTAGAGTACTACTTTTAGCAGCTAACCATTGGCTATGCATCAAAACAATTGTTTTCGAAATAATTAAACTATGACCTCTTGATGTGTGATGTGTGATTTATCATCGTTGTGGTCCGAAAGACAATTAGGCAGTTAGTTATTTAAGTAAAATAGTGGCCTTACGATTAATTAAGGATTTAGGGAGGATTGAAAAATTAATTTGCATCAAACTTCTAGAGATAAACTTGATTTTGAGCACACTAAATTTTTATCACTGCCCTCCCTAAATGAACAAAGACAAATATATTGTCCCAATTTTGTTGTACAGATCATATAATAACAAACAAAGATAAAGTTGATAGAGAAGTGATGATCAAGTCAATAACCTCTACCAATTATATCATATTCCCCATTCTTGAAGGGTAGAAATGCAAAGGCTTGTGAACTATTTTCGGCGGGGTTCTTTTTTCACGAGTGTTGAAAGCTAAATACTTCAAAAATAATATTCCAATACACTCAATTTTTTTTTTTACAGATCATATAATAAATATGGAGGAAATAGGCAATTACCCCCTTAAAATTGTAAGTTTCGTCAATTATCCTCTTGAAATTAATAAAACTTCAATTA
This sequence comes from Medicago truncatula, assembly GCF_003473485.1. Classification (NCBI taxonomy): domain Eukaryota; kingdom Viridiplantae; phylum Streptophyta; class Magnoliopsida; order Fabales; family Fabaceae; genus Medicago; species Medicago truncatula. Next base: position 53,001,669 of record NC_053045.1, on the reverse strand, counting down.
CCCCTTTGAAATTGCACAACATTAATCAATTTACCCCCTCCGTCAAATTCTTTTGTTAGTCAATATGACGTTTTGCAAATACTCCCCTGAAGTTTAGCAGTTATGTGCAAAATGTCCCCCGAACTTTAAAATTTATATATTTTTTTCTTATCCTTGACTCAAAAGATATTAAAGACAAACAATTAACAATTAACTTAGGTCATTTTCATTGTTAAATTCAAAATGAAATATGGAACTAGAAACAACACATGGAACATCTTATTAGGCCATTTTCATTGCAATGAGAACACATTTGGAATCCACACTCACCCACCAACCTCACAATTATCATCTTCTTCATAATCATCTTCATAGTATGTTTTACAACTTCCATAACATGTTTTACAAGGAACAAACTTTATATCACCACAAGCCTCACATCCACCATCACCTCCTTCAATCAATCCTTTCACAGCAATCAAGCAATTTCTCAAGCTTCTTGTCATCATGAAGTTTCTGAATTTCCTCAACTCCACCAATGTATTTCTTTTCAATAAACACTTTTGGTAATCCTCCTTTACCATAGTATGCTTCACCAAGTAACTCTTCAAGTTCTTCCTTGAATCTTAAATGCATTTCTCAAGCTTCCTTGTTTGCCTTTAATATTTTTGAGTCAAGTATAAGAAAAAATATATAATTTTTTAAGTTCGCGAGGCATTTTGCACATAAGTGCAAAACTTCAAGAAGTATTTGTAAAACGTCATGTTGATTAACAGAAGAATTTGACAGAGGGGGTAAATTGATTAACATTGTGCAATTTCATAGAGGTAATTGAAGTTTTGTTAATTTCAGAGGGTTATTGACGAAAGTTACAATTTCAGTGGAGTAATTGTCTATTTACTCGATAAATGTAGTTAAGATAAGTGAATATAGTGATGCTTAGTAGGGGACTTGTAAGAACACCAAATGATCAATCTAAGGGTGTTGCTTCTTTATAGGACGATCATCGATCAAGTGAAAATCGAAGAAATCAATTACAGTTGCTAAATCATCATCAGAGATGTAGTATAAATTACTAGGTTCAGAATTTTACAACCAAACTCCAACGTTATTTTGTGACAAATAAAGTGTTTTACACATTGCAGACAATTCAATTTTTATAGAACGAACAAAGCATTTAGGGATTGATTGTCACATAGCTAGAGAGAAAACTCAAGTAGGAATGTTGATGCTTTTTCCCATCCCCACTCATGATCAAATTGCATACTTGTTTGCCAAAGGATTATCGCCGATTTTTTTTTCTTTTTAATTCTTTTGTTTCTAAGCTTAGATGAGTTGAAATTTTTCGACAATTACTTAGTCAGAGGGAGGGTATTGGAACAATCAAAATTAAGGCCCTATTTAGGATGGTTTTCTGCTTTTATGTTTTGAAATTTTCAAAAATCAAAACCGATTTTGGCTATGAGTTTTGAACTTCGGTTTTGAGTTTCACTTATGAGTTTAATTTTAGTTTTTATTTTTGAATTAAGACATTTGATTTTTTTGTTAAGTAGCGTAGCAGTTAAAGAAATTCACCTTAAAAGTGAATAAGTGGGACATCCGGGATTCGGACATCGACCACTGCATATATATGCATTATCCCAAGCTAATCTCATGGGGACTAAGACATTTGATTTACCTTACCTCATTATAAATTCACACAATATAATAAAAATAAAAAAAATCAACACATAAAATAATTAAAAATGATATGTTTTGTGAGAACGGATGAGTGGCAACGGTGACGGATAATGCTCTGGTGTGACGGTAACGACTTTCGGTACGGCAACGTTGAGTCTCTGCAGTGGAACAAAAGGTGTTTGCAGGCACGTTAGCACTTCGAAGCTCAAGTCAGTAATGGAACTGAGAAATAGTGTGTAGAAAGTGTTGTGAAAAGTGAGTCGTACCTTGAGCGTGAAGCAAGTTCATCCTTATATAGGCGCACGTTGAACATAACCGTCTCCGGGTTACGTGGTGTGTGATTAGGAGCGGTAGAGGCACGTGTAGGGTGATTGTCGCGCGGAGACGTGCCTCTATGTGGCACGGTGCACTGAAGCTGGCGTGCTCCTTCAGACGCGGGCCTTAAGGCGGTGTAAGTTATGCCACGTGTTGACGTACGATTGATCTTCTGACCGATCCAGAACAAAAAATGACAATAAAATTCAACTTTAAAATTAAACAAAATTACTCTTGCGATCCCTTACTATAATTTAAGGTAATGATTTAGTCATTTATCATTTTTCGTGTCATTTTGATCCTTCAACCATGTTTGAATATCAACTTCAAATTTCAAATCTATGGTTTTTCTCTTCCTGAGTCTTAAGTCCTAAATTATTAATTTTTTTGAAGAATTAAGTCCTAAATATATGTTATGCTCCAAAAGAAAACTTTAGATTTTAAGTTTGAAAATCCATGTACAAACATGGCAGAAGGACCAAAATGATATGGAAAAAAAATGTAAATGAACAAACCATTATATTAAATTAAGAAGCAGGACCACGTGAGTAATTTTACTATGAAAACATTATTAAAAACTATAATAATAAATAAATAAACTTAGGCAGCAAAAAATAAGTATATTGTAAGACCATAAAAACATATGGTAGATTTTAAACATTTCAAAATGTCAGATATTTAGATTTATTCTAATTATGAATTTCCGGTTACACCCCAATTTAAGAAAAATGTCATTTAACACTTATTACATTTTCAACAATTACTCTCTTCTCTTCATTTTTTCTCTATTTCTCTGTTTATTTTTTTCTTCCTCTTAAATTTTTCCCATTCATACTCATTTTGTCATGCATTATTTTTGTATTCAATGTATTTTACAAGAATTTTGTGTTTCATTTTTTTTGAAGTGGGAGGGATATACGTGAACTGAATTTGCCTACATGTGTATGCATTGACGTACATGTATATGCATTGAGGTACATCACCTAGTAACATATGTGAATTTAGGTTGAATGCGTAAATTCAATTCGTCAGATGTGAATAAATAATTAATGAGTAAACCGTTAAATTGGTCATGATATGTTGTTTATGTGAACCATTCTCAAATTAATCTTTTACTTTGTTAATATTTCAAACTAGTCATTGTCTTTTTTAAAAGTTTCTCAATTAGTTCATTGTTTTTATGTTTTCGGCAAGCATATTTGAATTCGTCTCAAAGGATGAGGAAAAAAAATATCTTTTGAAAGAGAGCAAATGCTCTTGAAATTTTTTTGAGAGCTCTGTCCAATGAATGTTGAAAACAATCGATCAGTTGAAAATGTAGTACGTGTTGTCTGACAAATAATGACAATGAATATGGCAAATTGTTCTTGACAACTCAAGAACCTAGTGTCTTTAATTTTTCTTTTATCCTTTCTTTTAACAGCTTGCATTAGTTAATAGTAAATTAAGATGATGTCATGCGAAATGTGTTGAGATTTGGCTTCAAATTTGTGGTCTGAAAGAACAGAGAAATCGTGACACGAATTTGGCATCGTGACACGATTTTGTGATGCCGTGAGTTGGTTTGCAGGGTGCCAAATCGTGACACGATTTTCAAACTTGTTGGTTAAGTTTTCAGGATAAGGTTGGTCGTACCTTGGGTCGTACGTATCAATCGTGACACGATTTGAAAATCGTGGCATGATTTTATCAGCTGAAGACTGGTATTTAAGTGTTCGTGTGCAGTTTTCGGAGGAGAGCTGGAAGAGAGAGAAACTTGGATTACAAAGGAGGGAACTTTAGGGTTGAGTGTCTTTGTAGTGAGGATCTCTTGGGTTGGGAAACATTGTAAACACCTTGGGTAGTGAGATTTCACCATTGGAAGGATTAAAAGCTTCCTTTTGTGTCTTCTCTTTTAGGGTTCATTATTGAGAGAGTGGGAAACACAAATACGTAGAAATTAGGTCTTGTTCTTGTGTAAGCTTGCAAGCTATTTTTCTTGTAACTCTTTGTAACACTTTCATCATAGTGGATTGGAGAGCTGCTCTCTCCCCCAGATTAGGTCATATTGGACCGAACTGGGTCAACAATCTTTTGGTGTGTTTGTTTCTTCTTTCATTGCTTATCTTTATTGTTTTGGTTATACTTGTGGTGTTGCTCTACACTAGACTAGGTCTGTTTTTTGTTGTTATTGCTTGGAGACACTTTACACATTGATTACCACTTCCTTTTGCTCCACACATCTTTGTTTACATTGGTGTGAGTTTGTCCGAATTCACAACAAAATGTTTCAAAACAATTTCTTGGATGACCATTTAATACTTCAACTACCCGTTCATGTCCACTCAATCTTGAGGTTTTGGCTTCAAGAAACTATCATATTCAAAATTAAATATAAAGAGACATGACATATTTTGAATCTCTTCATCTAAATCATCCGCCAAATTTCTAATAATGACATTCATCACTGCTATCATGCAAGAAGTACATCAAAAGCTGGAATACATGAGATTGTTAAAACAGGACATAACATGATCAGAAAATTCATTGTCGTTGTCTGCATTTGGAGTTAGGTAGTTCAATTTGTTTGAATTAAGATATAAGAAGTTGGAGGTACTGGTTCAAATATAGACGAATGAGCTAAACTAATCTAACAATTAATTACTAACATTTGTCATTAAAAAAACAAATATATCGCCTGCATTTTATGCATATACTCAAAGACAAGAAACTCCCTTTAATTGTAGGGCAAACCAAATTTAACTCCCTTTAGAAACCAATAATTTTTGCAAACTTGAGCAACTAACTACCAGCAAATTCAAACTTTACTCATACTGATCTTCTTATTTCAAGCACTGACAATCCCCCATCCTTCACATTATGCAAACCCTATCAAGACACTATGCAGAAACTAAAAAAAAAATATGCACAACTAAAAATATAAAGAGAGAGAGAGAGAGAGAGAGAGAGAGAGAGAGAGAGAGAGAGAGAGAGAGAGAGAGAGAGAATGATGAGAGTATGTGAGAGAGACGGAGTTGTCCCAAAAATTATCACAACCGAAAAACAAATCAAGGTGGAAAACATTTGATTTCATAAATTTGTAAATTCTTGTGATCCAAAACTACGGGAAAAGTTAGACCAGATATGAATTGGTATTTACTAATTTACAAACACATTTGTCAAGGTTTGGTAGGGATATAAGCAACACAAAGTGTGAATGTCAAGGTTTAAAAGGGTAAGATAAGACATTCCTAATGAACTAGTGATGAGGTTGCCTTTGCATTTCCATTTCTTCCATTTGGAGATTTAAAATACCGAAAAGCTAAATGGCACAAAGATAATGAATAGTGGTAGGGGCCATCAGGATACCCACACAGGGTGATTTTAAAATGTATTTTTAGTGTTGTTAGCTATGAAGATTCATATGGGGAAACAATTTTCTCAAATAAAACATGTCGCCTCTAATTTGTGGAAACATTTATCTTTCACTGGGAAGTTATGTTCAAGTCAGTCATCAGTCCAGTGGGAAATGATTTTGGCAAGTGTATAAAACTCATTAAGTTTCTATGAAAATCAAACAGACCACATTACATAAATATGTATACCCTTGGTCCCATTACTATCTTTCTTCAATCCACTAATATTATTGCATGTGCAAGCTTCACCAACATCATGTGCCAACTTTTAAGCGACAGGGCTAAAATACTGTTGCAAGAATTGATAAAGCTCTTCCGCGACTAAAGCAGGATACTCCTCTTGTGGAAGAAGAGCACCAGGCACTTCCACAAATTTGCACACTCCTTTGGCTCCGTTAAGAGCTTCCATCTCAGCCTTAGACCTTTTAGGGGATCCTTTAGTTGATACAACAAATACTGGTATTTTTCCCTCCAAATCTGCAAAGAGTTGAAGGAACTCCTCGCGGGATGTTACAGGGTCTAGGAGTCCAGTCAAGAAAGCCGCGGGTAAGTAACGTGCTCCTTGTCGCTTTGTCAATGCATATCTGCTTTCGACAATGGCTGGTGTCACGTTATCAGGGTTGGCATATACATGTGATTTGTACTGTGATTGGATTGCATTCTCATTGCTCACAAGCATGTTATACACCATCCACCCAACTGCAGGCGCCTTTAAGGTGCCTCTTAGAAGACCATACCTGTCAAGTTCGTAGGGAAGGTAGAAAAAATAAAAACAAGTTATCGCCTTTCAGGTTGTTTGTGACATGGACATCACTCTTTCAAAGATAACTTGTGAGAATCAAACATCACCGAGCATTTAGATGTCAACAAGAATAGAAAGTTATATAGACAACCGTAGTTAAGAAAGTTAATCCCCCTTTTTAAATGCCCATCTAATAGAAACTAGAAATCAATGCTACAGTGATCAATCAGTAAGGAAAAAAAATGCTCATTGAAAAAGGGAGCAATACAGTACCTTGTTTCCATGCTGGAATCTCGGCCAAATACAATAGGAAGGGGACCAGACCAGGTGGGTGCAACAGCAGCTATAGCTTTGGGCTTCACCAGACCCTTTTTTGCAGCACGGACTACTATTGAAGCAGCATGCCCTCCACCAATAATCACCAGATCGTTGTCTAGTTTAACACCAACAATGTTAGTCATAGAGTCTAATCAATACAAAGACCTGTGACATATTCAACTAATCATGGAAACAAATATTCATTTCAGAAAATATCCAAACAGAAGACAATCATTGGATAAACACAAAACATACTTTGACCCCACAATTCACAGGAGAGGTCATGATAGATGTAAATATTCCATCAAATAACAGAAGAAACATGGTACAATAGAGTATATCTACTTGTTAAATTTAAGCCGTCATTTGAAAACTAGACCAGCGGTTCATTGAATCGGTGAAAACAGTGATTCACAGATTACTGGTTTAAATGCAGTTGAACCAAAAATAATTAACTGTAGATCTTATTTTCCAAGTACCAGCAACAATGAAACAAGTACACTCCTTTCCAGATTCCCAATACCCACCAATCAATAAAGAAAATAAACCAAAAGCCCTTTAACCCTGCCAAGCACATATGGAATTGTATCTTCCAAGTTACAAAAGCTACATAAAAGACTTAGCAATATTTCTCAAGTATATAATCCAATTTAGTAAGCAAATAGATTTTTTAGTCCATAAACTTCTCAACTGAAAAACACAGAGAAACATATATACCAATGGAAACTACCCAAAATAATTAAAAGGAGGAATTAACTGTATGCAAGTTTTCTTAAAAAAAAATATGAATGACAACTGCAACCGAACTATACCGATCTAAAATGATGTTTCAAAACTATAATTCAGCACAAAGACACTATGACAACAAATAAAATCCTCCACCACAATCAGTACCTGGTTGTTTTACTGGACCATTGGGTGAATTGATGAAATCAACCAGAAATTTTTCCAAGACGTCGGCATTGTAATCAATCTTCGGTCGATCAGAATAACCTAGACCGGGCCAATCAACAATAGTAGTGCGGTAATTGACACTGCCACTACGTTGAGCAATGTCTTCAGCAACTAATCTCCACTCCTCAACAGTGCTCACATCAGAAATGGTTGGCATCATCAAGATATTTTGGGAAGGCTCTGAACTCTCCTTCACATGTTCCTCATAATAAATATTTATTAAATTGTCCTTGAATTTCCACTGCCAGTTGCTAGTCTGATGGAAAATGAAAGAAAAAAAAAGGGAATTATGCATGAGTCTTTGAACTCTTTGCAGAAGATTCACAACCTCTAGTGCTAGGAAACCAAAAGTGTTAAACGCAAATGGTATAAAAACATGTTGATTGTCAGAACATGTTTTCTCATGTTCAACCAAATTGTTTGAAGCAGCTTTGAAGGTTGCTTGTCCCACAGTGAAAGCCCCGTCTCTCAATCCTACAAGTGGGGAAACCCCAGTCCAGTCCAAACATGCATGTTTCCCTCCTACTTATATGTAAACCAGAAAATTTGTTGGCCTAATCATTCTCAAAGGACCACGATTCTCTGTTGTTAACATTTCCACGCATTCACCAATTTGATGCACGACTGAATGCGTGAAAATCATGACAACAGTGAATCCGATTTCTCAATTTTCACATTCTTTTCAATTAGTTCAATATGTTTTTCAACATACAATCTTGTGACCTGAGCATCAACGTGCTCTCTATCTTTTCCATGTTTGTTATCTTCCTGCTTTTGATCCATGGATTCGTAACACAACACACCAACAATTAAATATACATGTAATATTTGTTCATTAACAAACCAGATTCAACAAGTTTTACACAAACCTCAAAAGTTTGTATCATAATCAAATAAAAGACAATTGCTTTTAAAAAATCAAGTAAAATGACAACAATATATACACAATTTAATGAAACAAAACCAATTAAAAAATAAATAAATAAATAAATAACTGATAGAGAGGATAATTATACTCACCTTCAATGGAGAGGATTTGTCACTGGAAGAGACATTGGAATAATCAAGGGTAGTTGAAGCTCGGATCTTAAAGGGTTTAAGAAGATAAACAGAGTGAGAGAGAAAGGGTTTGCGAAATTTGGTGTAAAGGTTAGAACTTGAAGGTGAAGGAGTGATGAATGTTGCAGAGAGAGCCATTAGAGGATGCAGAATTTCAAGAATAAAAAATTGAACAATGATATAATGACAAGGTTTAAGGTTAATAAAAAACCACGGAATGGAAGTATAGCAGAAAATACTGACCGTGGACTTGATTAGATTCTTACGTTGGTGGAAGCTAAAATGACAAATTAACAACTATCACGAATTTAGCTACATGGTTGTCCGAAACAACACCGTTTTTTTTTCTCTATTTTTCCTTTAATAAAGTTTTTGATCCCCGTAAATATCTGCAGTTTTGTTTTTAGTCCCTATAAAAATAAATCATACTTTTTAGTCCCTACAAAATTTTCTGTTAGTGTTTTTAGTCCCTGTAAAATTAAAATTTGTTTAATTATGCTTAAACTTCTAAATTTTTGAAAGATTTTTTACATACATGTTCATAACATCGTAAGACACTCTTTTATAAAAAAAATTAATTTTTTAACGTGTAATAAATTAAATATGAATTTTTCTAAAAGCCAAATTTTCAAGATTATATTAATGAAAATTTGGACCTAATAATAAAATTTTAAGTTACTTTTTTGTGGAGGAACTTTGTATAATATTCTAAGTAAGTATGTGAAAAATATGTTACAAATTTAAAAGTTTAAGCACAATTAATCAAAATTTAATTTTACAAGGACTAAAAGTATGTGTTGATCCCTATTTAAATTGAAATTTGTTTAATTATACTTAAACTTTTATATTTTTAAATGATTTTTAACAGACATGTTAAGAACATTATAATAATCTCTTTTATAAAAAATTAGAATTTTTTAACATGTAATGAATTAAATATTATTTTTTTAAAAAGCCAAAAATTCAAGATAAAACTAACGAAAATTTGGACCTAAAAATAAAATTTTGAGCTAAGTTATTGTGGCGGAACCTTTTATAATGTTTTAAACAAGTATGTAAAAAATCATTAAAAAATTTAAGCATAATTAAACAAATTTTAATTTAACAGGGACTAAAAACACCAACCGAAAATTTTGTAGGGACTAAAAAGTGTGATTTATTTTTGTAGGGACTAAAAACAAAACTGCAGATATTTATAGGGACCAAAAACTTAATTAACTTTTTTTTTTTTTTGTCTTTTCACGTCACCTAAAAACATCCGATTAATCTCTAATCATTTCATAATTAGATTTAGATAAGTGAAAATAGATGTCATTATCGAAATGAAATAGAATTTTATCAAATATTAATTTCATTCATCTAATCTAATGTCTTTATAATTCCTCTTGGTTTAAATTATACTGTAATATATAGTCGCTTCATATAATTGTCTTTCTGAGCTTAACTCATTTGACATGGACAATACATAATATATATATATATATAAGGTCCGGGTTCAAACCCCGGCCACCACCAAAAAAAATATAATAATAATAAAATTGTTTTTTATATCATTCCATTAATTCTTAAATAATAACAACAATATCATAAAAATAACATATCAAAATAATTCCTTAGAAAAAACATATAAAAACAATAATATGATGATTTTATTTGTATCAATTGCGATTCGTTTGTACACATGGTTAGACTTTTCTTTCCCGGCCTTGCATGGTTGTGTGAATCCCCTAATCTAAAACTTTTGTAACCAAATAAAACTAAAATAACAAGTAACAATTTAGTAATACTTTTACTTTTATTAAAAGGTTTAAATAAATAATGGGCTTCAATGAATTTACAAAATCTATATTTTCATCACTATTTTTTTTATTAAAGAGCAACTTAGGGGTTCAAATATGTAAAGGGAAGGAAAATAAATTTTAACTGAAGGGAAGAGATGAGGAGTCATGTATGTATGGTTGGTTGATATTAAGCTATAAATAAAGCAACATGGGAAGATGTAGAGAGTAGAGACCATCTATGGACATTTTCCTATCTTCTGGCATAAAGACAAAGCTGTTTGTGTCACCAAAGGCATATATATGACAAAAGGTGTATGTTATGTTAAATATATGTAGTCTAGCAAGGCTGGTTAGATATCTTTTGCATTTGATGTGATACATATTTGAATGATTATATGACTGTTATTTGTGTAGTTACAAATAAAGGCCTGTAGAGAAATTAAAAATGGTTTCCCTTGTTAATGTTTGTGTAATGTTCAAAGAAGAAGAAAATCCTTGTTAGCAGAATAGCAAGAAAACCATGTGTGCTGGTAGTGTTATTGCTAAGAAAACCGACGTTCTTTTTGTAGCCATTATGTGTTGACTGTATGAATCAAGTAATCAAACCACAGGGGCTAGAATAAGTTGTAACTTATACGGACCAAAATCCAAATACTTTCACATATGAAGCATAGTATTGACTATTGAGACTATTTAGTAAAACGGGAATCAAGAAACTTGAGCACCTGTAAACAACATAAGAATAAACACATTCAAATAAACCACCATTAAATAAACTATCGTTCTATCGAGAGAGAAAAAAGTAAACTATCATTCAGATTGATACATTAACTGGTGCGGTTAACTGGTGTGATCAACATTAAGTGATTTAAATAAACCAGCATTCAAACTCGAAGACAACAATAAACTCAAGAACAAACTCATGTAACTAATAGATTCAGATAAGAACCAACTAGACAATTTGAAGCCAACAGTAAACACGAGAACATGTAATACTGTGTAAATAAACCAGCATTAATATGAGTCATTGTTGAGTAACGGGTATTGTTAAGGGAGTACACATAGTAGCATTAAGTGATGGATGTGACTAAAACGGTATAAATAATGATACCAACATAAACCAAACTTAGTCAATGCACTAGCCAATAGTTGGAGTATTCCTAAAAATATGTTACTTCTCAAGCACAAGCAAACAAAAAGCAAAAGAAAAATGTGATTTATTGGCCAGAATTTCCTTAAACATAGTGTGGTTTAGGGACATCAACTGACTCTTAGGTCTCCTGCACGTGCTCATGTCTCCTATCCTCCAATGTGTGCTGAAGTTGTGACCTTATAACACAAGGGTTCACTGTCTGCAGAAAGCTCCGCATTTCAAAAGAATTAAACCTGTCATACCTTCCATGAGCAATCATGTAGTGGTTGATGTAGTTAGTTGGGCTTGGATGAAAGCAGACCAGCACCTGCAGAAGTATGTGCAGATGCTACTTAGGATGTTGTTTGACCTGATGCTTACAGTCGATGTATTTGCACCTGCAGAAGTATGTGCAGGTGCTCCTTTCTATCATATGGTTCATCTGTAGTTGTAGGTGCTGAGAAAGTTGGAGAAATACTGACATGACCGTGGTTGTGCCATTTTGAACACTTTTCATGAATGTTTGCTTGTAGGTACAGTCTGATTTTCTGTAGGTAACGAAAAGTTTTGGAAGTTGTGACTGTGAATTCAATTGTGTTAGGATGTAGAGTAAATGACATTTTAGTAGTTAAAGTAGTTAAAGAATTAGTTAGGCAAGTTATTTGTTAATGAGGTAGTTAGGATTATCCTGCATAAATAGGGAGGTATATTGAGTATGAGAGATCTTTTGAATATTGTGAATGGGAAACCCTTGAAGGAGAGATTCTCCCCTATTCTATCATATTTCTTAAATAAAGTGTTATTATTTTGGAATTCAAATCTTGGGTTCCTAACAAGTTGCATCTTGAATACCTCAATAACGTGTTGTTCTGGTTTAGCTCGTATGGCTTTACCTGTCACCTGTTCAATTCTTTTCTTCAAGACTTCCAATAGGTGTCTGGTACTTTGAAGGAATGATACCAGCTGTTGTTTTTGTTACATTTCAACTCAATTAAATAGTTCTATCACCAGTAATCTCTGCAGGAACAAAATCCACCTTTGAATGAGTGAAAGCGACTTCTATCTCTCACAATGATTTCTACTTGATAGACTTTAGAAATCAGCTTCATCACAGTATGGCAGTCCCCACAAACCCTCAGGTTCTTCACTATTCTTAAAATCCTTCCTTTAGGAAGCTTTGCAATTCCAAAAGCTGCAGCAAGCTTTTCACTGTGCTTGGACATAGAATCTTCTTTTTCTTCCTCTTCAACATCATGCAGGACACTCCTTACCTGGGGCGCGTAACCTTCTTCTTCTCTAAGCCTCAACATTATTTCCCTTAGTTTATCATGGGCCTCTTTTGTAACCTCATTAGGCTTTTCACCTGCCACAAAACCATAATTGACCTTGTCAATTTCAATCATGCTCCAACCAGGAATTTTTTTCATGCTCTGTTCAATCATTGTTCTTCTTATGCCAGCAACATCCTTCCATTTCCCTGCAACCGCGTAAACATTTGAGAGCAGTACATGGTCACCGGAGTTGTTTGGATCCATTTCAGCAAGCCTTGCTTTCACAAGCTCTGCCAATTCAATATTACCATGAATGCTACAAGCTCCAAGGAGGGTTCTCCAAATGATTACGTTAGGTAAAATTGGCATCTGACGTATAAACTCATAAGCTTTCTGCAACCTAGCAGCCCGACCATACAGATCAACCATACAGCCATAATGCTCGATGGCGGGTTCAATTCCATAAAAATTTCTCATCTTAGAAAACAAAGCACAACCTTGCTCAACCAAACCACTATGACTACAGGCATACAAGAGAGATATGAAGGTGACACCATCTGGCCTAACTCCAGACTCTTCCATCTCATGAAACACCCGGATCGCCTCATCTGCACGACCATGCATTGCAAGTGCTGCTATCATCGACGTCCAAGACACAATGCACTTTTCCGCAGACATATGTTGAAAGACCAACTTAGCCATATCAACATTTCCACACTTCGAGTAAGTATCAATGAGAGCATTGTTAACTGAAACAATACAAAGAAACCCCGCTTTTTCCATAAACCCATGTAAAATCTTCCCAAACTCAAATGCCCCAGCCTGTGCACATGCGGATAACACCCCAGTAAGACTAACCTCACTCGGCCTATTTCTGTCCCGCAACAACTCCTTAAAAAACCCAAACGCATCATGAAAAGAACCACTTTTAGCAAACCCAACAATCATAGTACTCCAAGAAGCATCATCTCTCATCTTCATTTCACAAAAAACTCTTCTCGCCAACCAAAGCTGACCTGCTTTAACATAACCCGCAAGCATCGTATTCCAAGAAGTCAAATTCCTAACCGGCATCCTTTCAAACAAACCCCAAGCACCCTCCACATCCCCACACCTAAAACAAGCAGTAACAACCGCATTCCATGCTACAACATTCGGTTGAGACATTTCATCAAACACCTTTCTCGCATATTCATAACACCCACATTCAGCATACATACTAATCAAAGTGGTTCCAACAAATATATGATCATCAAAACCATGACGAAAAGCATGAGAATGCAGCTGAATCCCCTGTCTCTTAGAACAACCATCGTTCGCAATGCCTTTAAGTGTGAAGGCGAAAGAGAAACTATCAGGGAGAAGAGTGGGGTGGCGAAGTAATTGAATGAAGGGTTGGAGGGAAGAGAGAGGGGTGGAGGAATGAGAGAGGGAACGAATGAGGGTGTTGTACATGAAGGTGTCGGGGTTGGGGAAGTGATGGAAGAGACGGAGAGAGTAGTTGAGAACATGATCGGAGATGGAAACGGCGCAGTTGAGAAGGAGTTTGCCGAAGAAGAAAGGGTGAGTGTGAAGGCCTGTAACGTAGAGATGAGTGTGGATTTGTTTCGTGGTTTTGAGGGTTGTGTTGCAATTGCTCAACAGTGAAAGTAATATTTCTTCGCAACTCTTGTTAATTATGTTCATGTTCACAATTCAAAGTAGTTAGTTACTTCTTCCTCCCCCGCCACTATTTTGAAACAATGCATCGCATCTTCCAGCTCCTCCTCTGTGGAGAGAAAAAAATAAATAAAAAATCAAAGGGTTGGTCAGACATATTAAGTGATAATTGAACACCTCAAAAAAGAAGTGATAATTGAAATATCAATAGTGTCATTATTAGTTTATTTTCTGGGAACTTCTATGGTACACTCACAATTTTGAGTGTACCGGTACTCTTGTTTCACAAAATATATAAATTAAAGATCACTTTAATGAAATAAAAAGGTATTTGTCAATATTTATATTTTAGAAAACATCATTTCATAAAAAAAATCATCATTTCATTGTTTATAAGGATCATATTACAAAATTTACATTTTGTCATAAAAAATAATCAATATTCATTGTTATGAGTAATAAAAATTCTTAAAAATTAAATTTTATTTCGTCGAAACTTTTGGTATATAAAATTTAATTATCTTAGTTGTCAATGATAGAAAATAATTATTTTTCTTAAAAAAACAACTCATTTATTATTAATTTTATGACTTGGTGTACCAATACACCCAAATTTATTGGGTGTACCATAGAATTTGCCTTATTTTCTTGTATACAAAAAAAAATAAAGATAGCATCTAAAACATTTCAATTCTTATTTTCTTTCTTGATTTAAGATATGAAATAGTTATAACATTTTAAACGTGGAAAAATATATAAATTATTTAGGCTAGGAAATAGTTCATTTTCTATGAAATTTTATGTTTTAAAAATCATTCTTGCTAACATCCATGTTTTATAATTATTAATTAATATCATTATACTTTATAACGTACAGTAGAAGAAAGACAAAAAGGGGGGAAAGTTCCTGCTAATTATCAGGCCAGAAACTAAAGATTAGTATCTTTTGTTTCTCCCTTTCATGGTTAATCCACTTCTCTAATGGTGCAGGAAAGTAGATGATCAACTAAATCATAAATAGTGTAGACAAGAACTACTTTAATTAAATAACTACTAAATACATATCATAAGAGTATACATGTGAGTTTCCACCAGTTACAAATAAAAAGAAAGAGCCACGTCTTGTTAGCTTCTTGATGCCTGCTCTTTATGAATATTCAGAACCTTCTTAGCAATCTCAAAGAAGTAGCATGTTTTGGCATCAAGTCGATGCACATCACGTTTTGCTTGCAAGTATGCAAAAGCATTATCATTTTGACATCAAGATGATGCAAATTTGGTTGGATATCCCTGAAGAAAAAGAATTCTGGGTTCTGTACTATGGGGAGTAAACCTGCCAGCAGGAAAAAGATAAAAATCAATGAGAAAATTTAAGGCTATAAATTAATAGGGAGGGTAATTTTTATTAGAAAAGCAGTAATTTTATTAGAAAACCCTTGATACTATAGCCAACAAGATAAACAGTTACGCTCCTCATGTCAAAATTTATATTCTATCACCATACCCATGAACTACATACAAGACATCTCATAAGAACTTGAAAGAAGCTTACCTTAGTTATACATAAGTACAAATTATATTTGCAATGTTCATGCTATATAAATCAAAATTGAATGCTATGAAATTAGCACCTATCTTTCTTTCTTCTGTGTGAAGACTTAAGTATGGGTGGCGCCATAATCTTCTTAATTCTTTACATAAAACACATGTAGCATTCTGTTGCAAATTGCAATTTGCACACCTTTGTCCTGAAAATTAATATTTTGTGTTACATGAAAAGAAAATCATTATTGACACATTCACAAGAAGAAGAAAAAAATAGCATACTACAGTTGATAGGCTTGAAGACTTCAATGTGATCTTGACAACATTGGGCTTGAAAGCACCCATCCTGCTGACAAACCTACACTAGCTGACAATAAACTCTTCTTGTTCAAAAGTTCATGCAATTCACCAGAATAGGTGTCTACCAGAAGCACCAAACATCCTTGGAAACAGGAACCAAACATAGTATCAGCACAAAAAAAAATCTAAGCATGGCCTGCAGTCTGGCAGTAAAGTCAGAAATCAAATAAAGAACTGCGTAAGAAGTCATCCATGTTTGAAAGCCATAGAACTCACCATTATTAAAGGTGTCTGCTGGAAGCAAAGAATGTCCTTGGAAGTTGGACACAAGCATAGGATCAGGAATCATCATTTTCTAAAGATATTGTCTTATAATCAGCAGCTGATGACCTGGGCTCACGGCGAAGAGAATTCCAGTTTGGATGTTTTTTCTTAAGTATCTTTTTATCTCTAACACCATCATACAAGAATTCGTAGGCATGATAAGTTATATGACCCTTTTTCAACAAATGTTCTACAACAATCTTAGGTGCTGCTACCACCTTTTTATCAGCTTCAAAAATTGTATTTACAGTATCTGGGACAATGTCCTTCTGTACCATAAGGTGGATGATACCAACTGCTTCTTGAACCTTGTGCTCCACGCAAAGACAATTTAAAACCCGACCAAATGTTGTCAGAGATGGAATAAATCCTTTTTCAATATTTTCCAATAGAAATTTGTATCCTTGATTAACATTTCCTGTTTTGCAAAAGCCATCAATTAAGACCCGGTAAGTATAGTTGTCAGGGTCACAACCATTTTTCTTCATCTCCGAGAAGAGTCTTAGTGCCATTTTCATATTGAGCTGTTCAGAAAATGCACTAATTATGATGTTATAGGTTGCCGTCGTATGAGAAACATCATATTGTTTCTCCATCCCTCTAAATAACCCATAAGCACCATCAAGATCCCCAACCTTGCAGAAACCTGTGATTAATGTGCCAAAACTAACAACATCGGGTGTCAAGCCCTTGCTTTTCATTTCCCCAAGCAAATCAACAGCTTCATTTACTTTCTTAGAATTGCAAAGGCTTTCTATGATAGTGTTATATGTAATTATGTTTGGAGCACATCCTTTCTCCGTCATCGCCTTGAAAATCTCCATTACTTCTTCGGACTTTGCAGTTTTGCACAGTCCATTCAACAAAGTGTTATATGTGATAACATCAGGAGTCATACCTTGACTCCACATTCTGTTTACCAACTCAATTGCACTGTCTAACTTCAACTGTCTGCAATAGCCGTCAACCAAAGTGTTGTATGTAAATATGTCTGGGATGCATCCTTTGGTTATAGCATCACCAATAAGATGATTAGCATCAGATAAACAACCCATCTTGCACAGGCCATTTATAATTAAATTATAAGTCCATATATCAGGTTTACAACCCTTTTCTGCCATCTCATTCATCAATTGCAAAGCCGGCAAAATCAGACCTTGCTGACATAACCCTTTAATCAAGGTATTGTAAACAATAATGCTCGGCCTTAAACCTTTTCCTAGCCCATCCTTAAAGACAGCCATAGCCTGATCAGGGTCACCATCCTGGCAAAAACCATTAACTAAGGAACAATAGGTAAACTCGTCTGGCTTAAAACCCTTGAAAACCGCATCTTTCAGAATCCTATTTGCATCCACTACCATCCCCTTTTTACAGTATCCATCAATAATACTATTATAAGTAAAATCATTCGGCTCAAATCCACCATTAACCATTTTATGTAAGCATTCCTCCGCTTCAACAACCCGTGACTTCCTACACAACCCACATATAACTGTATTATACGTAACAACATCCGGCCTCAATCCTTCCCTCGAAACACAGCCCAACAACCTAACAGCCCTATCAAGCGAACCCTCCTTACAAAGACCTTGTATAAAGATATTAAAAGTAAACAAATTCGGACAAACCCCTCTCTTCAAAACCTTATCAAAAAGCCTCTCACTTTCCAAAACAAAACCTTTCTTACACAACGCATGAACAAGCTTATTAAAAGTAGTAACATCAGGACACAAACAACACTCAAGCATTTCATCAAACAACTCGCGAGCTCGATCATTATCACCAAATTCATAAAACCCTGTAACAACAGTACAATAAGCAACAGCATTTGAAAAACAACCCAGCACCGGCATATTCCGAAGCAGCCTCAAAGCAGCATAAGGCCTACCCGTTCTACAAAAACTCTTAATCCTTATAGTATAAGTATACACATCTGATTCAACCTTTTTATCTTTCATCCTCATATAAACCTTATGAGCTTGATTAAAATAACCAAACTCAACAAGAATATTCATAATAGCATTATAAGAATAAACAGATGGGTCACAGTTGAATAAATCCATGCGTTCAAATGTATCAACAGCTTCTTGAATTTTTCCTTTTCTTCCGTAGAATCTCATGGCTTCAACGTAAACTCCTTCTAACAATGTGTTATCGAGATTTGATCTCATTTCAGAGAGAAGATTCTCCATCTCGTTGAATTTACCATGGAAGCCAAGTTTTTGAAGCATGGATTTGTAGGTGAAGAGAGTGTGTTTGAATCCTTGTTCGTTTTTTGATGAGTTGAAGATTTCTAATGCTTTTAGTGGATCATTTTGTACTTTCACTACAGCTGCAACATGTTTTGGAAGCAACGCACGATTCATTCTAAGAACATAAACAACTACAACAAGGTTTCAGGTTCTTGTGCGGGTTTTTGCAATGTTTGAAAAATGAAAAAGGAAATTAAACCAAACGAAGCGTTTTGGAGTGTACTATCAATTTCATCCCTAAATTTTCAGGGGTCGGCCAAATTCGTCCCCAAATTTAACGAAATATCAAAATAGTCCCTGAATTTGTTTGACGTCCATCAATTTCGTCCCTCCATCCAAAAGGTCCGTTAGTGTGCTGTGTTGGCTTGTACACGTGGGAAAAAGAAAGTCATGTGTACAGGGACTAAATTGATGGAAAATACGAAAATTTCAATTTTCACTTTTTTAACTTCATTTTTCTGCAATTCCTTTTTTACCCCTATGTTTGCCATTACCATACATCCTCATATTTCATACAGAACACATCAACTAAGTCCCTGTCTGTTCTTCTTCCCTCCATTTTCACTTCTCCAAGATCATCATCCTCTCCGGCGATCAAGATTGCATTTTTGAAGGAAGATTTCGTCTGTTTTGAAGGTAACTTCGTTCATCTTCTTCTCCTTTTTCTCCGTTCGTTTTCGCCTATATTTTTTCCGTTTTTATGATTTTCGTTTTCATGTTTTTATCAATTAGTTATGACTTATTACTATTTTGATTGGTATCTACTGCCTTTTTTATGTTGTTCTGCAAATTTATGCCTCAAGGATCAACTTGTTTTCTGTTAATATAATTTAGGGACTTTTTTTTTATGGTTTTTAAAATAATTCAGGGATCGATTTGATAGTAACACAAATAATTCATGGACTAATCTGATGGTAAAATTATAACAGATATGCAACATTTCATTCATCTTCAACCTCTTTTCATGGTAAAATCATTACAACTCTACACAACTTTAGAAATATACATTAACATGTTGCAAAACTCAAACAAGCAGATTATAACTATCATAAACTTAATCACCCTAAGCTCACTTTCCATCAACCTTGCCCTCCAAACCTCGTCATTGCCACTTTCCTTAGCCTTAAGCATGGACTGAACCTTCTCCATCATTCTTGTCTTTCTTCCATGAGCAGCACAAATTCCATTGTTTTTAAAGTAACCTAATTCTTCAGCTTCATCAACCCACATAACATTCAAGCACTGTCACATCACCATTAAACATGGAGGATGAAGATGAAACTTGACTTTGATAGCTCTTTTTGCCCATATGACCACCTCCCATCATTTTAGATTCAATTTCAACAGTTTTGCTTGAATGAATTTTGCAGATTTTGGTTTTCAGATTCAATTAAAAAAAATTAGGGTTTGCAATTTTTTGATTTGGGGAAGAACGTGACCCTTAATTATTGGAAGAAAATTTGAAGATTTTGGAGTGTAGATTACACATTGTAAAATTAGGATTCCAATTTTATATATTTGGGGAAGAAATAGTCGTAGGAGAAGGAAGAGAGCCGTTGGGGAAGAAAAGCAATTTCCTGAAATTCAATCAACTTAGTCCTTGAAAATTTAGGTCATTATCGGCCAAATTAGTCTCTGCCTACGTGGCGTCTGACATGTGAGAGGTTAACGGCCACGTCAGCCCCGTTAACGCTCCGTTTGAACTGAAGGACTAACTTGATTGACATTTAACAAACTCAGGGATTAAATTGATATTTCGCATAATTGAGGGACGAAGTTGGCCGACCCGTAAAAATTCAGGGACGAAGTTGATGATTCACTCAAGCGTTTTGTTTCTAGTTGTGGAATGTGATTGCCACGTCATAAAAAAGTAGGACCCATTGGAGAGTACGTGGCATGTCAATTAGGGAATTGAAATTAGTGAGTTGTTTTGGAAAGAGAGAGAGAGAGAGAGAGAGAGAGAGAGAGAGAGGATGGAAACGGCGGGGCAGTGGCTGGAGAAGGCGTTGGTGGAGTTGTGCGCGAAGATCGAGACGGGTTTGGGATTAGGTTTGGATGAAGAGATTATAAAAGGGCTTGTTTCTTACTGTGATCTTGCGCAGCCACGAGATGCTAAAGAGTATCTTGATGTAACTCTCGTTTCCCTTTTCTTCTTCTCTTTTTTTTTTTTTTTGTGAATTATTGAGTTAGTATATGAAATTGAAGTAGTGGTATCAATTAACAATTACAACGAATTATATTTAGTGGAATTTAATCAATTTATCTTTATAGTTTGTTTTATTCTTAATCTGGAATCTGTTAGTTAGTTAGTTAGATTCATGAGTCCAGTCTACTTTACTGCATGATTCTTGTTTCTGGTTTACATAATGTTTTGCTCATAACTTTGAGATTCACAAATCAAATTCATAAATTCTTTGGCTTGTTGGAAAATGTTTCTGAATGGGAGCACAGAACTTATGACCTGATTAGTGATGGACCCTTCGTCCTTAGGTGCGCTCGTGGTGCTGTCCCTCCAATGTGAGGGGTACTTAGAGCATCTCCAATGGGGGTCCTTACTTAACAAGGACCACTCCCCGTTAAGGACCCTCCATTGGAGGAAGAAAAAATGAGTCCCCGTTAAAAGAACGGGCAACTATATAAGGACTCTCTCTCCTAGGTAACTAACGGCCCCACCTTTAAAAAAGTAATAAAATGTGTACTATTTGGTCCCACTTGCATAAAGGAGTAATAAAATGTGTACTACTTGGTCCCACTTGTAAAAAGGAGTAATAGGTAAATTATTTTTGTTTAATGATGTAAAGATAGTGGGACATATTTAAGTATTTTTCATTGGAGTCCTTATTAGTGTATTGCCATTGGAGTCATTGAGTCCTTAATAGGTACTTTTATTAAAAAATTATAGGCTAAATTATCTTTTTGGTCCTCTAACTATTTAATTGGTATCGGATTGATCCTCTAACTGAAAATTGATTTATTTCGGTCCTCTAAGTTTCTCACTGTTATTACATTTAGTCTTTTTTGTTAGTTTTGTTCAAATAAACGTTAGGGTTTGTGTTATGTGGGTCCTCTAACTTTATTTATTAGTATCATTTTGGTCTTATGCCTTGTTAAGGTATTATGATTAAATAGTGACTGATATTATTGGTAACTGTTATGGTTCATATGTATGTGTGAAACAGAGGTCAGGTACCCACATAACACAAACCCTAACATTTATTTGAATAAAACTAACAGAAATGACTAAATGTAGTAACGGTGAGAAACTTAGAGGACCGAAATAAATCAATTTTTAGTTAGAGGACCAATCCGATACCAATTAAATAGTTAGAGGACCAAAAAGGTAATTAAGCCAAAATTATAAATAAGTGATGTGTCACGTGGGGTCCGTTTAAGGAGTCCTTATTAGGGAACTACCATTGTGGATGCTCTTAGGCATGTCAACGGAAGGCAGTGGTTAAAACAGTTTTTTAGTAGAATTGATAAAGAGATCATACTTGGGGGCTTACCCCCTATTTATAGTGGTTCTGCGATCTGAGGGATGCTGCAATAATTGTGTTTGGATTGGTTGGAGTTGATGTCTTCATCCAAAGTTTACATTCGTCATAGTTCGTATCTTGATAAGTGTGTCTCCTTATCTGATTAGGGTTTGAACGCTTTTCCTTGATGCTTGGATTGGTACCCAGATATGATCTTATCATTATCTCGGTTACTTGAATTCTTCATCTGGACCAGGATTGTATTTAGGCCTGATTTACGTGTTGTCCTTTGTTGGGCCTGTTTTAAAGGACACGAGATGACCTGTTTTGGGTTCTTAGTTCCATCCCAGTAAACAAACTTTAAAACTTAGGCATACTTGTACCTCATAATTAAATCGGTAATTGTTTTTTAGGACATAAATTGACGTTTAAGGATGGACTTTTTGAATATCTTTACTGACGTTTTGAATATCTTTACTGTGTATTCATGTTTGAATTTTTGTGGTGGACCTTGTTGCAACATATTCTTTGTTGTGCTGGTGAATCGAATCCTGATACCTCTAAACGGAACATTTGACTCGAAATTTTTTATGTGTTCTTCTGCAGAATATTATTGGTCAGGAAGTAGGGAAATCTGTGATTGAAGAATACTTAAGACGGAGAGGTCACTCAGAATTCAGCACCAAATCGAATGTTCCAACTACCACATTACATGCCTATGTCAAGCCACCTTCAGTTGAGACATCTACTAGTGGATCTAAGAAAAGGACCCCGAAAACGGTGACTGTCCGTGGTGACCATGCAGAACCCAACAAGATTGCTGTCGGAAGTAGTCAGGGAAGTGAGATTCCAGCTACAAGTAGTGAATCAAGAACATCACATAAAGTAAATCAAGTGAGTTCCAAAAAGAAGAAAGCTGGGAAAACTATTTCACTTGCTGAGGCAGCCAAAGGATCGATTGTGTTCCAGCAAGGAAGACCATGCGCTTGTCAAGCGCGTCGTCATAACCTAGTCAGCAATTGTTTATCTTGTGGTAAAATTGTTTGTGAGCAAGAAGGTGAGGGACCTTGCAATTTCTGTGGTGCACTTGTGTTGAAAGAAGGCAGCTCATATGCTGGTCTGGAAGAAAGCTTGCCTCCGTTGTCAGAGACTGAGGCTGCTGCTGAAGCTTACGCAAAGAGGCTTGTCGACTATGACCGAAATGCTGCAGCTCGTACAACAGTTATTGATGACCAAAGTGACTACTACGAGCTTGATTCAAATACTTGGTTGTCAAAGGAGGTATTCTATTTTGTTTGCAACTTGTCATCTGGTATTCTTTTTATGATCATATTTTGATTTTATTCAATTTTATTTGCTTTCTTTAGGAGAAAGACTTGTTGAAAAAGAAACAAGAGGAGATGGAAGAAGCTGAACGAGCCAAACGGAATAAAGTTGTCGTGACTTTTGATCTAGTTGGCCGCAAGGTTTCCATTTTAGCCATATGATATTGCCTAAAATTGCCAGTTAAATTTGCTACATCATGAATTTTCTTGCATGATTGGAATCAATTGTCTTTTTGTGTGAACTTTTCTGGGATATACCGATGTATATTATGGTACCATGGTTATCAAATTGATATTCAGAATTGTACGATACATTACTAAAAAAAAAATATGACATTTTTAAGTAAAAACAAGCGACAGCAAAATAATATGATTCATTAAAATGAATCGGGATTTAATGAGATTTATGCCCAAAATAGATAAACACAAGGGATTATACCAATGGAGTTCAATTTGTGTTGAATCGAGATATGACTTGCATTATCTTAAAGAGACTGATAACCAGCTTTGCATATTATTGGTTGTGATTTTTACTGAATGAAAGTCTTGAATGTAATATGTAATCAGTCCTTTTAGAAACATATGATATGCCATTAGCTATAGTGAATCCATGCAATAGTTTAAGAGCAGTAACCTAAAATAGGAAGTTTAGATACTTTCTTCCTCTTTACTTTTCCCCATTGTTGCTTATATATTTGTCTGTGTGCTTGTTTACCGCAACCAAGTATTATGCAGAGCATCTGTTTTCTCATTTTGGATTCTAATTTATATCTTTCAGGTTCTTCTGAATCAAGATGAAGTTTCAGAATCACAGCCAGACAATAGAATATTGCGTGCACCAGATGTCAGGGAAGTGAACCGCATTATACCAAATCCAACTCTTAAGATTCAGCCAGTTTTTGTGGATTTGGGCTTCAGTAAGAAGTCTGCGAACGATAGGCAGGCAAGCAAAGGTAAGCAATCAAACAAAGGCTTAAGCAAGGGGTTGTGCTTGGAGATTACTGGGAGAGTGCAGCATGATAGTAAGGACTTGAAGTTCCTTCAGCAAAGTCAATTTGCAACAGATTCAAATGGAAAAATTTGGCAAGGACCTTCAGGAAATGGAGAGCTGCATGTTGAAGATGATGGTGAATGTTTACTGGACATATGATAATTTGTAAAAGGTTTCCATACTTTTTTGTCTAAGCCTTGAAATCATTGGTCTTGATAATCTTTTTGAGGGAAAGGAGATAATGAAGAATTTTTGGCAGCATATATTTTGAGAGATGCTTGTGCACATATAATATCAGTACATTTTTTATTATCAAATCCTAGAGATTTTTAAGGGATTGTTTTGCTTGAAGTAATTTTAGATTTCCCTTGCATAGCATAGCTAGCCTCGTGTACGCCGGCAAGCAATCGATTACAGATGATTTCATCCTTCGAAGCTAAACTAAATTATTTTTAAGTTTCGTTATTAGAGAGAGCTATTATGAATAGTTAAGTGTAGTATTGAAATTTGAATAAGCATATACTCACTGGTAAACCAGATAATATTCAAGCAGAACGCTTAAGTATTGAAATTTGAATAAGCATACACTCACTGGTAAACCAGATAATTTTATGATCATTTTGAAAATCTGGTTACATTGTTTTCGTAAGCAATTCAAAAGTTTTTTTGAAGTAGGTCAAAAGCAGTAATTTATGAATAAAGTGAAAATTTTAGTTTACCGGTGGTTGAGAGTGAAATATGGAAATTTAGCTTTTGATTTACATTCTTTGGTGGCATAATCTCATTGTTTATTTGTGTGAAATTTATCCTTAGTCTGTGTCTTTTTTGCTATTCTCTTATTTTCCTGAACTATGTTTGTGGATATGTTTGATTCTTCTCTTTATATATCTTGTGTTGATTAGGATTTATTTATCGGTTTAATTAATATATTTCTTATTTTCTTAAATATTTAAGAAACTAATATAAAATCTCTTTTATCACCAAAAAAATAAATCTTTTACTAGCCGATCCAAATTAACCAGTGTCACTATGTACTTAGAAAGGTTTGGGTTTTTTTTACAAGTAGATCTAATTGCACCTACGAAACTGGATACGGATACAGATGCGGGTACGATACGATATGGATATGCAGATACGTGAAAAATTTTAAAATATAATTTAAGATACGTTAACAAAATTCATATACTAAAACTTATATTCATGTAAAATACTTGAAGAAAATAAGCAACGATTACTCTTATTATTATATTATATTATTATAAAAGTCGCAATTTTTTAAAAATAATACATGTCATATAAATGAAAAAATGTTAACTTTTTATATAGATCATATCATATTTTCAATCATATGTTAAGATTTCAACATAAACATCATTAAAAGAACTCGACAAATTTTGTATAATGTTGATTAATTGAATCTCTTCTCTTTCGTTACCTTCATCCACAAGAAGTATAATTTTAAGTAGTTCATTGAGAAACAATTCTACCGATGCATATCTAAAATTGAATCATGTACATCTCGAGTGAATTTTTACAACATTATCTCACTTTTTTTACCTTTCATCTTTTCTAGGATACGTATTTGTGAAACATCTTATAAGTATTTTTGTGTATTTGAAAAGTATCTTATAAGTATCCAATAAAAATTAAGATTATGATACTTCATAGATACGTATCCGAAAATATTCATGAAGTATCGATATCTGATATGGATACATCTTCGTGTTTGAGCATCCAAGCTTCGTAGAAATCCACCCAATGAAATAAAGAAAAAGGCATCTAATGGCTCAAAGATCGTGTGATTGTAGGCAAATATGTACCTGCTATTTGTTGATATATATTAAAAAAAAAAAAAAAAAAAAAAAGTGAGGATGCTTATTAATCTTTGTATATTAGTCCGGTTTTCAAAACATTAGGTTTCATAGTTTTTCATCACTCATTCACATTTCATTCATTATCTTAGATCTCATGTTAGTCGATATAGAGATTGATATGGTAATTTGACCTTGTTCGCTTTAAAGTGTTTGGTTGAGACTACCCAAAAGTTTTATCAAATGCAATATAGATACACTTCATTCAACAAAAAATGAGACCATCGTTTGCAAAATTCGGGTCTTGTTAAGTTGAGCACGAGTTAAGAAGCTATAATTGAAATTAAAAAATAACCATTGTATCGAAAAGATAAAAGCTTAAACTTTTAAAATAAACAATTTTCATTTAACACAAGTTAGTATTTCTAAAATTCTTCAAGGCTCTTTTACATTTTAAAGTGTATGAAAAACACTATCTTTTAAGTCTGAAAAATACCTTATCACATGAGATAAATAGATAAGAAGGTTTAATTAAATCCTAAAAAAAAATGTTTAATAAAAATTAGAGTTTTGAAAAGTATAGTTTTTGGTAGAAGGAGGGTAAGAAAGAATAAAAAAAAAACAAAAAAATTATCTAGTAAAAGAGCCCCATTGGCGTCAGCTAGCAAGAATAGACTAATCCAAACTGGTGGAACAACGATTGAGTATAAGCCTCAAGATTTGTGAACTCCATCTTAGCATGGTAGTCAGCACATGCATTGCGCTCCTAAAGTGTATACAATAAATGGACATGCCAGTCCCTATCCAAAAGCTCCTTCATATTATGGAGGAGAGCGGCATAATGATGCCAAGTATTAGCTGGTTTAGAAATTAACTTTACTGCTAGCTTCGAGTCAGAATAACACCACAACTTCGAACAACCGATCTCCCAAGCCATGGCTAAACCGTGATACACACCCAATAATTATGCATGAAGAATGCTGGAGAAACCAATATTTCCAGCAAAACTCATGAATCCATGCACCATTAGAATTTCGGATCAACTCTCTAAAGCTTGAAACGTCAGGATTACCGAGACTACTACCGTCCACATTCAATATCATATTGGTGCCACCCTGATCATTCCATCAAATCAATCTCATACGGGAACCCGATTGTTGCTGCCATAAACTATTAATTAACGGATTGGCATAATTCTCCGTACAGATCTTCAGAGAGACAAGTGAAACCAACTCATTCTCCATACACAACTTATTCTTTGCGCACCAAAGCCACCAAACAGCTACCAGGAGCATATAAATAGTTGAACCTTTAACCCCGAGTCCGCAACCACTAACACAAATTATCGGTCTGGAAAAATGAGTTACCCGAGAATCCAATTGATCTGCAAAAGTGATTCACAGAAGCATAATCACACAAGCAGTGAAGCGTAGTCTGAGGTTTCTGATGGCATCTTAGGCAGAGGTTCACCTGAAGCACACCACGGTGGCTTAACATCCAACAGGTAGGTAAGAAGTTATGAAGAACGGTCCACATTTTTTTTTTTACCTTTTTCGGCGCTGGAAGCTGCCATATCCAAGTCCACGAAACAATTTCCACTGCACCAGCAGCAAAATCAATCATGTTCAGGCAACAATATCCATCCCATGCTAAGTAAACATCTTAGAGATTACCTTTCCAAGTATAGGTTATGACATAACCATCAAAAAGTCATTTTAACAACAAAAAAAAGAAGATAATAAATCAGTACAAAAAAATATGTATTTGCCAAAATAAAATGAAAGAATGCATTCCATAGACTAAAAAATGGTTAAAGTATGTTTTTGGTCTTTATAAATAATTCAACTTTTTGTTTTAGTCTTTATAAAAAATTTCTTCGAATTTTCGTTTTCCAAAAGTTTTACATCACTAATTTTGATCCACGATTTTAAGTCAAACCACCTGTATCATTCAAAATTGTAAAATTTTTTCTGCAATCATGTTTAATACGTTGTATAGTTCTTCTCTTTGGCTAAAGTTTAATTTTTCTAAAACAAGGGACAGATCAAATTCAAATTTTATGTTTTTGACATTTAAAAATTGGTGACAACTAGGGTACCCATGGAAGAATGGTGGGTAATTTATCCCAACCAATACACATTAGCCACATAAGCACATTTTTAAGTGGTATCCATGAACTATCTTGACCCCACCAACAAATTGCTCATTTTCATTGGTTGGTGGGTAAATTACCCACCATTTTTCAAAGGTAATTTAGAAAAACCCTTAAAAATTTACATTTTATCAATGCTTTGTTAAAATTCTAATTTCTATTGAAAAAGATGCTTATAATATTCTAATCATTCATACAAAAAATTCATTCAAAATTTTAAATAATACACATAAATGACTTAAAAAATTATGGACCATTTGAAAAAAAAAACTTAAACTTAATGTTAATATATTTATATCTATAAGAAATAAAAACATAATTCTTCAAAAAACAAAGAAATAAAAATATATTTAACCAAAAAAAAATGTACCAAAAGTAAAAACATTATATTTAAGGAATACAGCAAAAAAGCCTATGTTGTCTAAACAAAATAATCTATAGTAACCGTTGATGGACATCTGTAATAATCAACGACCACAGTTAGACAACATAAACCCCAAAAACCCTAACACCCTTTCGCGTTTTCATTCCACTCTTTTCTCTTCTTCATCAACTTCCGCGGCAATCTTCACACAGAGGCGAAGCGAAGCGAAGCGAAGATGGTTGGAGACAGAACCAAGAAGCAGAAACTCACCGAAAATCCCGAAGAAGTTGACGCTGAACTCATCCTCTCCATCGAGAAATTGCAAGAGATCCAAGATGACCTCGAAAAGGTACCGTTTTTTTTATTCAATTGAAGCTTTTAACTTACACAATTATTTGATCCACCAAATTAGGTTAACTTAATTTGATTTGAATTGTGTTTTAAAAATTATGATTTTAATGATTGTTGTTTTGAATATGAATTTGAAATTTGTTGTAGATTAATGATGAAGCGAGTGATAAGGTTCTCGAAATTGAGCAGAAGTATAATGAGATTAGGAAGCCGGTTTACGATAAGCGGAACGAGATTATCAAATCTATTCCTGATTTCTGGTTGAATGCTGTGAGTATTTTACATACGTTTTTTTTTAATTGAATTTATTTTGTGAATTTTGTCAGTGTAATAGTTAATTTTTTTTTGTTGTGCTTTATCTTTGTCATTGTTTGCAGTTTTTGAGCCATCCTACCCTCAGTGAACTTCTGAATGACGAAGATCAAAAAGTATGTCTCTTTTTCTTTCAGCAACTAAAATTTGCATTTATATTAAGTTTTCCATTTTGTTACATTTGGTTTGTATGGAAATTACTCAGTGTGTTCTGTGGAAGTGCTTATGAAGGTAGTGTTTGAATCAAAATATATCACTTTTATCGGCGTTGGTCGTGTTCTGTTATAATATTAATATGCACTTAACGTGAAACAAAATCCACTTATTCTGTTCCTTTTTGCTGTAACTTGCCTTCTAAACAATTCATAAGTTTCATTCCTTCTAAACTTTAGTTGATTTCCGACTCTTTATTTGATAGATATTCAAGTATTTGAGTTCTCTTGAGGTCGAAGATAATAAGGATGTCAAATCTGGATACACAATCACCCTTGTAAGTTGCCCTTCTTCTCTTCCCCGTCTTCCCAAAACTCCGCTTCTTTTTTGTAGAAGTATTTGAAAGTCACTTCATTGCAATGAAAAATATGGTTTTTGTGAAATTGTGAACTTCTTATTCATTGATGATTGAAGAATAACCAAATGTTGATTTTCTACGGAGAAAAATTAACCAGTTCATTTCTGGTTCAGAATTTCAATCCCAATCCCTATTTTGAGGATTCAAAACTTTCAAAGACTTTTACCTTCCGTGAAGAAGGAACAACAGAGATCACTGCTACCCCCATAAAATGGAAAGAGGGCAAGGTAAGGGAATTACTTTCACCTTTTCTCCCCTATCAGCATTTATAAGTTTTATTTTGCATATTTATCAATGTAAAACTTTTTCAAATCTGCATGACATGGATCAGCTTGAACTTGCTAAAAGTAGAGAAAGAGACAACAAACTCGAACCAGATGAGATGCATAGGGAAAATAGTGGTCTTAAAATAAGATATAAATCATAAGTTCCAAGTAGGGTAGATGAAATATGATTTGGGTGTGTTCTGCAATATTAAAGTATCGCTCAAGTTTGCAGGAAAAGTTACCCCACAATTATAAGACCTGTAATGTTGTTTGAATCTGTTCACTGGGTGGTTGCCCAAGACAATATGTAATTAGAAATATGATTAGAAATACTATCATTGAGCATTTGTCAAAAGACCTCTAGAAGAACAAATAGGGAAGGTTGGTCTGATTAGATATATGGTAGTTTAAGGGAAACTGTTGGCCAAATTGTGAGATTTACAGATAAATGGTCTATATTTACACCTTAAATATTTTTTGTTGTTGGTCGGTCCATATAGTGGACCGAACCTCGTGGGAAAAGACCTTGTTATTGTTGTATTTTACTAACACATAATCCTGATACATGCAGGGAATACCCAATGGCGACAATCATGAGAAGAAAGGGAACAAAAGGCCTCCTGTTGATGTCAGGTTGGTGTCTTCAGTTTTTTTCCTTCTATTTGTACAAAAATATTATAAACTAAGAAAGACATGTTCATGATGCATATTAGTTTCCACTTGTTCTTGTCTGACCTTTATATCTTTATACAATATGAACTTCTGGAATTTGCTTACTCTCCAGCTTTGTCCATGATAACAAACTTATGTATTCCTGCTGATCAATTAGGACATCAATAAAGGGCCCTCGATTAGTGATGCTTGTTTTGGTTGCTAAACCAAATTCCCCTTTTCCTTTTATCTTCTTTTTCAGTAATTTTTATTCCAATATAACCAAGCCGAAGGTAAGGAAATATTGGGAGAGAAACGGAATTCATAACCCAATACAGAGGATGCCTAAATCTACTCAAAAAGGATTATGCTAATCCCACAGCTTGATGATTACATATACCTTGTTTGTTCCAGACCTCAACAACCTAGACAACTTTCCCATTACTATCGTTGCTATGAAAATAGCAGCCGCTATTGCAGGGATTGCGAAACAATCATATTGTAGAGGTTTTCATAGTGTTTTGTTCAAATCCCGCTACGCAATAGCTCCGCTATTTAACAACACCAAAGTAATTTCATCTGCCAATAAACGACTTGTAAAGCCTTTGAAGAATTATCTCGGTCAATTATTTGACGGGTGGCCCCACCTAGCGGGATAAGGCTTGGTTGTTGCTGTAATTGTTTGATGGGTGGATTCAATGGAAACATCCAAGAGAAATTTGGATCAATTGTATACTTGATTGGAGGTTTGGATCAGGTGTATGCTGGATGTTTAAGAGTCTGGTACCAATTTTTTGTAATAGGTTCCTTCCAATAGAACTTGTGTGCTTTGCAGCATACTTTCCCATATTGTCAAGAGCAGTCTCTACAAGATACATTTGAACCATTATAATGTTTAAAGTATTGACCTTTCAGGAGTTGATGGAAGAGTATCTTTATGCCTGGCTGGCTGTGCATTACACTGCCATAACCCTTTCATGTAAAAAAAACAATTTCTAACAACATGGTGACTTTAAGCAAGACAAAGAGTAAAGTAGGCAAAGCAAATATCACAATTTTCCTTGAAACTACCTTCGTATTTGAGGACAGAAGTTTTTGCTTTTATTGTTCATTAAATGTTATTATTTGAGAAATATGTTGTTAAAGCTCCTTTTGTAAACGCTTCATGGAACAAATGGTTAAAACCTTCAATTTCTTGTGCTAATGAATGCAGTTTCCTTAGTTGGTTTTGTGACTGTGAGCAGAAAGATGATATGGCTGACATTCACGACGAGGTATAATTTTTTTCCTGTTCTTCTCAAGTAGTTTCTAGATATGTGCATCCCTGTCTTAGTTTTCCGCATGTCTCTACCTGACTAATTTGAATTTGTTTATTTTGTACTTTTTTATTCTTCATATTAGTCCCTGTATAATATTAAATTCACTCTAAATTGCAGCTTGCAGAATTAATCAAGGATGACTTATGGTCAAATCCACTCATTTATTTCAATAGTGTAAGTCAACTTTTAGTTTTTATATCTTCGTTTTGATGAATACCAAATACATTATTTGTCATTTTACTGTCATTTTTTTTCTTCCATTATGTTTCTAACTGTACTTGATTGTATTATAACAGGAGGAGCCTGATGAAGAGGATGCCGATGATGAAGCTGATGATGAGGTAATGGAAGTTCCGTTTTTCTTGGAAAAAATAGAGGTGATTAACAAAAGTTTTTGGGTTATTGCTTACAATAATTGTTTGAAATCTGATAATCACTTGATCCATACTGAATTCATAATTTTAAATTAAAGGAGTTTGATGCAGTGAAGTGATACTGTGCATGCTGGATACATGCTGAATGCATAATTTTTTATCTAGCAGCAATTTCTGAAGGGCCTGAACTGAACTTTAATTTTCATTCCTGATCTAGGATAGTATCATATAAATGTTAATATAAAGAATATGGAACTATAAGTTGGAATAATACTTGGGAGATTTTAAGTGAAGACAATACCTAAAGCTTTAAGTTGGAATGATTTTCATGATCCGAAAACAATAAATAATGTGAACACTGAACACATGTTAAGATGTTTGATAACCTCAAAAAAACTTCTGGCAAGTTATCTAACTGATTGCTATTAATCCTAAACACTATTAAAGGATCTAAGTTGTGCATATACATTTATAATAATTTCCATTTTAAATTACAGATTTGGAAATACTAGATACAAATAATATTTCTTGTTTGCAGGAAAAAGATGAGGACGACTCTGAAGAAGAGGATGACGAAGAGGGTGATGATGAGGAAGGCAATTGAAAATGCATTATGGCAGTGTGACCTTTTTATTTTTTTGGTTTGAGTATGTATTAGGCTTTTGGGCGTGCAGACCATGGCCTTTCTTTCAGGGCATTAACTCATGTCAGCAAGTGAAGCTACACAGGCCAGTTAGTGGTTCTCTGATCATAATTTATTATTTACCCTGTCAAGTTATTTCTGCCAGTTTCACCCATCGTGCAATTTTACTGATACTCATGGTATATTAGGTTTCTCTTTTGGGTTTTTTTTGCTGTGAACTGCATAGAGAAGTTACTGCATTTACCAGCTGTTTAGGTATCTTAGCATAAAAAGGCTCATATGCTATCTCATCTGTTTTCTTCCGGCAAGATAACTGTTGTCGGAAAGAATCTTTATGCATAACTTTACTGGCAACTGAAACATAAATGCATGATTATTTAAATTTATATTGGCCCCATTTTAACCTGTTAGAATTTAGACATTGATATTTGCCATCGGGGGTCACCTATTAGCACATGACTTATTTTTTCCAATAGCATGCATTATACATCTCAAGTGTTAAACCATTAAACTATGGCAATGCTATTCTCGTCATTCTACCTTTGATTAGAGGTAGTCTCCCACTATAATACATTACGGCCTCATTTCAAACATACCTTGATAGGCTGACAATTGTTGCCGTTTTGCAAATCACAGGTTTTAGAATGTATGCATATCTTGATAGTGTGTTCGGATCCACTCCTACCGTGAAAAAAGAAGCTAGTGTAGCTTCAAAGAAACGCACACTTGCCCTTACTTCCACTGCAGTTCCAAACATGCTATAAGCTCAACCTTTTTCTTCTAAGCAAATCAATGTTTAGCACAAAAGTCATGAAATAACCTTGGTTTACGTTTTATCAAAAAATGTTTAATTGCACTTTTTGTCAAATTCACGTAAATAGCCCCACTTATCAAATTGAAACTTTTTGTCCCCTCAATTCTTATACAGTATGTTGCAATTTAGTCCTCTAGCCTAGATTTTCTTCCCTAAAATGGGTGATTTTTTACTAGTGATTTATTGTCCAACCAAAAAATTTCGATTTTAAAAAGGACTGTTTTGTGAATTTTATAAAACATGGAATAGAAAAATACAGTTAAGTCTATAAAAAAATGTAAGCGCTCCGTACAGAAATTGTCTGCTGATTCTTCGAATCTAAAAAACTTTTGTACAAATGAGTTTTCTGACCACTTTTTTGTTTTTTTTTTTTTTTTTTATCAACGAGTTTTCTGCCCTGCTAATCCTCTAGTTGGAATGTGTACTATTTTTTTTTTCCATCGTTGGTTGTAAATTGTAATGTCTTATTTTATTTAGTAACCTTTTTTTTAGGATTATATTATCTAGTAATTATTTTTTTGGAGAAAATCTGGTAACTTGTTATTAATGATTTTTATATTATATATAAAAAATAAACATGTTCAATTGGTCAGCCGGAACTATGCTACATAATTGGGCCCAAACACCGCAATGTCCTAGCCTGATACATTGGGCCAAGCATGATAGGACCCTTTCATTTTTGGGACTGCAACACTGACCAAAAAAAGAGTAAACTTGGAGGAAGAATTTGACCTGAGAATTCCCAACTTCTGGGGCACAGATATGTTATGACGTTGATGTTGTGTAGCTTGATATTTGATCATTTTCAATTGAGTTTACCACAAGTTAGCTATGGCAACCCCAGGAGATTGACATGTCAGTCATTAGACTCCTCTTGTATACTGTACTACGCACAAATTATCTAAGAATGTGTAACCTTTTCTTTTGGTCGGTTCTTTAGGAGAATGTTTGCTAGTGTGATCCATCTCGCTGTAGATTCAAAATACCAATTACAACAAGTTAATACATTTATTCTTGGGTCTCTTTATGTTTGATTGATTAGAGTAAAATCGATACTCTTAGATTTTAGACATCTTCCTTAAGACACGTCGAAACAAGCAGAGACATAATTCAAAGGATCAGAACAAGATAGACCCACGTGTTTCATGCAGGGATGATTAATATGGACCACAAGCTTATATAGACATCAAATCTATTCATTGTGGCATCCTGAATTGACCATGATATATATATATATATATACCAGTTAAAAGCACGCAATACGTTAAACTTATGTCCACATCACTGCTCCCAAGTTGGCCATAATCTTGCTACTTTTCCTTTGTTTTTGCTAATTTTTGTTTCTAAAGCAGTCTTCGGTTGCCATCTTTATAGTTAAAGAAAGATTTCCTAAACAAAAAAAATATGATTTGTCTAACTTGTAATATATAATAATCAATTGATAAACATTGTCTTAGCTTTATGGACATTCAAAAATATCTTGATATATTTTTCATTACCTAACTAAATGGAATGTGGTTCGGTGACAATAGATAAATAATACGCTCATGCACTTCAATTATTAGACCAAAAATATCAGCCAGTTTTATCCATCAAAACGTCATAAAGTAATTCAACTTGTATCGATAAATTCTTTATAAAAACATCACTAGCATTAAGATGGGTTTTCCATTTTTCTATTGCGCTTTGTAATTTTTTTGGCTAACCTTCTTATTTTTAGAGGGAAGGGACCTTGATAATCAAAAATTTAGACGGAAGATAAGTAAAATATGTTCAAGAACTGTACTATCTAGGTATCGAATTCTGGTTCTCCTGAACAATTTATTTAAAGTTCATGAATCACTTGAATCAAATTGCTAGGTTCTATTGCGCTTTACATGTTTTTATATTTTTTGAACATATCGAGTTTCGAATCAAGGGGTTTTGTATGTTTATTTTAACTAAAGATTTAATTAACAGCCCTAGTCTTAAATACAAACAAAAATCTAAGCGTATATTACTCAAATTTAGACCAACTACATTTTTACTTTTGTTTATATTTGAGTGAGATAATATTATAATTATAATAGCATAATTAAAGATACATTTGAAAGAAAAACATTACACTAAAATCATATATCTCATTTATAGATAGTAGAGAAGACAAAAAAAAACATATTTTGCGAAAGATTAAACCCTTAAAAAAAATTGTTAAGTAGTATAATGACTAGAACTCACATATTTTAATGTAGAAAAATGGGGTATATGGCGTTCGAACTCCGACACCTGCATATAATATGTAATATTCTTACCAATTGATTAAGCTCACAGTGATTAAAGCCTTAAATTTTAGTTACCTTAATTTCAGTTTTGTTTTTTTTTCTTTATGTATATATATGTGTATATAATATAAACCAAACTTAGCGTCAAACGCTTTGACACACTCCATTGGTCACACTCTCTCTAATTGGTCCACGTCATTCATATGATTCTAAACCTTAACTTGTTAACCGATTTTCCAAGTTAGCTTGTTTTATTTTGTTTTTATTTTTTTTAATTCTTTTTTCCTTTTCTGAGTATTGGTTGCTGTTTACAAATTCCACTAAAACACCATCAACAAAAAACTCCATTAAACCACCGTCCAGCATGACCCATCAGTTTCTGCATCGGTGCACCACCTTTTGTGTCTCTGCCACCACTGATAGTGTATTTCCCTTTCGTTGTGTGACCATGTGTGACGTTTCTCCGTCAAGTATCGTGGTTTGTAAGATAAAGGTCGGATGATGCCCGGACCTAAATGACGTTCTCCGGCATTGAAGGTGTTTTTTTGCTTGTACTTGGTGGATCTAAAATTTAAATGGCCATGGTGTGGTTGAACAGAAGGTTTATGGTGGATTAAAAGGTGGATTTAGTGTTTTGTTAAAGTCATAATGAGAGATTGACAACAAATTTGAAGTTGAGTGGTTGTTGATGGAGGTGGATCAAGGGTGGATGAAGGGATGGTCCTGGTGGTTTGAACTGGGGAGATAGATCAATTGCTTCCCTATGCTGGTCTTCTAGTCTTGGTAGAAGACCAAAAGAAAAAGTAAATAAAAGATGCAGTAACCTGAAGAAGCGGTGGGCCAAAAAATGATTCAAGATATAGATGATGTGGACCAATTAGAGAGAGTGTGATCAATGGAGTGTGTTAAAGCGTTTGACACTAGCATTGTTCAATGGCTAGAATTCATCTTATAAGGTGAATAAGTGGGATGTCCGAGATTCGAACCCCAACCCCTGCATACAATAATACATTGTCCTACCAACTAGTAGTTACGTAATATTAATTTTAAATTTGCTAGTGTACGAGTATTCACACACACATATATATATATATATATATATATATATATATATATATATATATATATATATTTCAAAAAAATTATTTCTAAAGTTATTAGAGCCCCTCAACAGCATTTTTAAAGATCATTAAGGTGTGTTCTCAAAAAGTTTTATTATTGGAGAAAATTGACATGACACCAACCTATATGGATGATTATTTGCTAAAACAACTCGTAGTTAACAATATGTTGGATAAATAGTGGGATCTATTATGAATTATTAAGGGCTGGATCATATTAACGTGAAAAATTATTAAATTGTTTAGAATTAATCGTCAAATCATTAAGCGTATGTTTGATATCATGGTAGTTTTGTTAGAATCACGGTGAAGTATCATAATTTTATAAAAGTTACTAGTGTAATTTTTGAAAATTAGGTGATTAATGGTAATTCTGATAAAGTTATTGTGATACCAAAAGTCTGTTAACATATACCGGCACAAATTCCACAATACTACTAATACTGGATTTTAGGTATGTATATAAATGGTAAGTGGTCCTGAACGAACCAAACTCGACCATATTAAATTTTTATATTGTGTCTGATTCATTCTTTACATTGTATAAAAAAAAAAAAAAAAAAAAAAAAAAAAAATTCATCTCTTACAAAATCTTGTAAATTTTATAAATTAATTTCAAGTTCTTATCTCACATACAACTTAAATGTTTTCAAATAATATTTTTACAATGTAAAGTCTCTTCGTGACTTTTACATCTTTCGCTGGAGAAATATCTCTCGTGTTGCTGGAAATGTCAAATGTGATTAAAACTGTCGGGGAACATAACAACTGAAAAATGTGATGTGAGTGATGTTAAGACTAATATCCCGCACACAACTTAAATAATTAAAAATCAACTACAACTGTCATACAATATTCAAGTCACATATATTATGAGACTATAATTTATCAAACATGTAGAAAAATCATATATACAAGTTAACATTGTGTGACACAACAGACAATCTCTCAAAATAAAATCTTATCTAAGACAAGAAAAGCCAGTTCAACGAAAGAAGCAAGTTGTGGCTGATATTCATTCATTAATTTCTTTGTTTTAATATCTACAGGACAAAGCCAACAGTGTTTGTAGCATATGTTGGAATTCAGCTCAAATAACTCATACACAAATATGAATCCATGATCCATATGTTAAGCATAATTGCCCAAAAAAGGAGAGAAATTTTGAATATGTGGTGCTTTTATTTTTGGGGCTTGAGGATTTTTGTAACTAAGTCAGCTTTTTCAGATGGCACAAACAAAATTGTAAGAGAGGGGCAGAACAAGGATTTAATTTAGGTGGCAGTGCATGTCACACCATGTAATTGTACTGCAAATTATTTAGGAGACTGCAAAATTGTAAGAGAGGGGCAGAGCAAGGAGTTAAAACATGACATAATTTTCCCTCCACTTTATTTAATATTTATAAATAAAAAAAATATGTTTATGATGTGTGTACCATAAATGACTGTCAATATGTACAATTAAATTGATTTTCATCATGTACAAGTTTATTTTGTACAATTTAATCAATATTATATTAATTTCATTTGATTTGATGGTGAGATTTATTGATTCAATAATGAAAAACAAGTTTATGTCTGATGCAAAATTTATTTTATTTGTACTCCATAAAATTAACCTTTAAAAATGAGTGAATATCCAAATCCGTCCCTGAATTTGCAGGAATCGGACAAAAACGTCCTCCAATTTATCGAAATACACACTTTGTCCCTGCATTTGTCATATCTCAATCAAATTAGTCCCTACGTCCATTTGGGGCGTTAACGGAGATGACGTGGCCGTTAACCTCACATGGGTTGTCATGTCAGATGCCACATAAGCAGGGACTAAATTGGCTGATAGTGACAAAAATTACCAAGGATGAAATTGATTGACCGCAAAAAATGTTGTGCAATTTTGTCCATGTTGCTTTTTACTTACTATCAAATCGATCCTTAAATTATATTAAAAATCCATCAAATAAGTCCTTGAATTTTATAAACATATATCCAATTTGATCCTTGAAGCATATATTTGCAAAACAGAGTGAAAAAGACATAACATACAACTTCATCATTGAAAATACCATTAAATAAGTCATAAGTCTTAAGTTTGAAATATTACATAGGCAAAATCAACCAAACTCCGCGGCATTAACAAGTCATAAGTCATAGAAGGATGTTCTTAAATATTACATAGCCAAAAAAGAAACTCATCTAGGGGGCATAATTTAAACAAGTCGAAATATTACAGTTCCAAAAACATAATTTAAACATGCATAAAGTATCACTTCTTTGGAAAGCCGGGATTTGGGATAAACTCCATGAACTTAGGTTGAGTTAAACCGGATGGACCATAATTTGGATATGGTACTTTAATAACTCCAGGAGCAGTTGGATGTGCTGGTGTAGGGCTTCTCATTGGTGTTTGTTTAGGCCTCTCATTTGAAATAATTGGCCCTCTAATATGTCATACCTCCATGGAGGAACACCTTGCAACAACAATTTCAATCATATCAGTCCCTAATTCAAAAACCTTCAATCAAATAAGTCCTTAAATTATTACACTTACTAGCAAATCGATCCTTAAAATTTAACAGTCATACCTGTCCAAGCACTACTTCATTTGCAACACCATTGACAACATTTTGTCCCTGAATTGCAACATTTCCAGTAACAACACTTCCAACATTGACATTTTCAACATTTTGTGCAACTTGTCCATCATTTTCAGCAACAAGATTTTCTGCATTTCCTGATACACCTCCAACATTTTCTGCAACACCTCCAACATTTTCTGTATTTTAAGACTTTAACACAAAACCCTAATATCAGTAATCTAAAAAACACAATCAAAGTAAGAAAAAACGAACATCAAAGCAAGCATGAAATGAAGTTTAAAGTTGAAAACGAATGCCTAAAAACTGAAAACGAAAATCACAAAAACGGACACAAAAAAGGGAGGAAACGAACATGACTGAATAGAAAATGAACAAGAGGCGTTACCTTAAGAAACGACGAAATTGTATGTCATAACGAAATCTTTTGCAATGTTCCTCACCGTAGATGATGATGATGAAGGTTTTAGCGAGAAGAAGAAAGGTCAGAGACGTGTTTGATGTTCTGACTGAAATGTGAGGATGGAAATGTATGGGGAATAAAGGGGTAAATTTGGAAAAATAGAAAAAATTGAATTTAAAAAGCAAAACTGAAATTTTTAGCGTTTCCATCAAATTGGTCCTTGTAGACACGTATTCAAGACAACAGGACATGTAGGACGACAGCTGAGCAACACTAACGGAGCATTTGGACGGAAGGACTATTTTGATGGACGTTTGTTAAATTTAGGGACAAAGTGTGCATTTCGATAAATTATGGGACACTTTTGTCCGATTCGTGCAAAGTCAGAGACAAATTTGGGTATTCACTCCTTTAAAAATGTGGCAATTCGAAATTCATTTGTTGAAAAATAAAGTGGCAAAATGTGTAAATCTAATCCTATCTTTAAAAGCAACGATACAAGGACATCCCCATGTGGCATACCCCTATTGTACACCCTCTATGTGGCTTTTTTTATTAATTAATCTGGGGGCAATTTTGTCCAACAACTAAAAATCAGGGGAAAATTTGTAAGACACACAATTCTCCCTTATGTATCAACTCATTCCCTTGACCCTCTCACGTCTTCTCTCTCCACCGTCTCGCACCACTCACAGTTGCTACAACCACCACCGTCATCCTTGCTGCCTCACCCTCTCTCTTTTCTCTCTCTACCATCCCTCACCACCACCGTCACCCCACCCTCTGCTTCTCACTAGCCAACACAACCTCACCATAAAAGCAAATCAAATCCAGCTACTCAAAATTGGAACAACATTAAGTATTCAAGCCCACCAACTCAATTGAAACAACTCATATATGGAAAAATTTAAACGCATAAACAGTGTCTTGTGAGGAGAACAGAGGACAAAGGTGAGAGGAGAATGGAGGACGACGAACGGAACTAAGATCGACAAGAGAGCAGTGGATGAGTGGTGTGAGATGTGAGAGAGAAAACGGCCGGTGAGAGGCGGTGGTTGTAGCGGCGGGAGAGGTTGTCTAAGAGGGAGAATAAAGGGTGACCAAAGAGAGAAAGATGGGTTCCTTCCGTTGAGAGAGAAAGAAAAACAATGATTTGTTTTTTATTTCTTTTTATTTTATTTTTGGGTTGAAAATGAATAAACAAAAAAAAAAAATTGCTGAGTAGGAGTGGTAGAAGGTGTGTTCAGATTGGAGTGGTCTACCAATCTTTTTCCTATCTTTAAACACTAAAAAAGTGGCACTAGAAAACACACATTTATTGAATCTTTGTTTACCTAGTGAATTTTAAAGATACTTCCTCCGTTCATTTTAAAATGAAAGTTGTTTAAGATTTTTTTTTTAAGGAGAGTCGTTTAATATTTTGTTTAAGGATAAATGCAATAATTGGATGAAAGAAATTATCAATTTTACTATATTATCTGAATTAACTATTGACTTATTTTTTAATAATATTTTAAAATATTTTTTTGGTTAAAATGACATTTATTTTTATACAGACATAATACAATGGTAGACTTCTTATATATCAAATCCACAATAAAAAGAAAAATAGAATTATATGTAATTTACAAGGTGGATGACGTTATTTTTTGTAGATAACATTAGAAAAAGATAAACAAAAGAAATAGAAAAACAACTGCTTCCTAGGAAAGAAGATTCTCCAAGCATTTTCACCGGAGATGAAAATTTCTTTTGTGATTCAAACTGAGAGAATCCCTCTTAAGTCTTATGTTCAGTCTCCGTGAATCTAACTCAGTTGCTAAGAACAATGTATAATATATGTGAGATTTGAGGTTCGAACTCCAGACACCACAAAAAAAGAGACTTATGGTCCTGTTTGTTTTAGATTTTTTGAAGAAAAAATCTACTCTTGTTTTAGATCACTTTTGTCACTTTTAAATGTTTGGTTAGGATTTGTAAAAAAATCATTTTATCACAAAAATCTATTTTGACTTTATAATGAAAAGTTGTTAGGATTATCTTTTCTCAAATTCTATTTTATTTTTTTTCAAATATAAGGAGGTAAGACATGAACTAATTAAAAATCATTTTTTTATAGTAAACAAACACAAATAGCTTCAGATTTTTTTAAAAATCTCTAAAAAAGAATCTAAAAAATTTTCTAACACAAAATCTATTTTTTTATTTTTAAGTTAAAACAAACTTACCCTAAATAAACATCCCTGAATTTGTGCAGAGTATCATGAACCCAAACTACACCAATCAGTCTTCTTGATAGAGTTTCCAATGTAAGATGAGTCCATAATATTACTTTGTCTCCAAAAATAGGAAGAAGTCTCATGACTCATAATTTGAACCCAAAGCTTATTACGGTCATGTCACATGCTCGAAACTATTTTATCTAACATAGAAGTATATATTAGCCTCTCTAGCACGCTTCACATTAGAACACCCTTTTATGTTTTGGTGTATAGTAACCTTATCTCAATCAACAAGATGAAACTCGTGATGACTGGTACCCAGCCAAATAAAATCTCTAGTCAACTTCCCAACGAGATTACAAATTCCCTAAAGAATCCAGAATTATTGCATTTTTGGTATAATAACTAGTTTCTTAGTGCTTGTTTCCTAGTACTAATAGAAGACTTTGGTATGCCTAATATTTTATGTAGTGGAAGTTTTGGCTAGCTTTTGTTTTGTGAATTTTATTTGGCTAGCTTATGTTTTCAACGTTCAATTTAAGGTGTCCTATTTATAATTTTTTTCCTTCTCATTTATTGATATAATTATTGGTGTTGGCTTTGTTTTGCAGTTTTTCTTGTTCAAGTTCAACAAGGAAGGCAGAATATAATGAGTTTTGACTGTTTCATCGCGTGCTCTAGTCCCATAACATGGTATCAAAGTTTTAATTAATTCTCTTATGGTTAATAATAATTTGCGGTGAATGGATGGAAGTCGACACATCTCACATGGTGGTGACCTTGAGTAAGTCAGGCTATACCTTTTGAAAAGAAAAGATGAAGGATATGTTTCATGTAGTGTAGTTGGATAATAAGACCGACGATGAGTGGACCCTACTATACAAACATGTGTGCATATACATTTGTTAGTTAGTGGGTTGATGATAATCTTTTGAACCATTTTAATGGGGAGAAAGATAGAGAA
The DNA here is from genome assembly GCF_003473485.1 of Medicago truncatula. NCBI lineage: Eukaryota > Viridiplantae > Streptophyta > Magnoliopsida > Fabales > Fabaceae > Medicago > Medicago truncatula. The sequence goes on along the minus strand of NC_053045.1, from coordinate 52,957,970 downwards.
TTAATATAACAAGATGTATTTGATTAAATAAAAAAAACGTTAACTTAAAACTTCAAGAAGGAATTTCGTTGGCATGCTGTTTGAATACTTTCTAAGAAATTATGAATTAGATCTTTGCTATGAGTATTAAGTTTGATGATGAAATTTTAAGGTTATTGCCTCTTCTTAATCCTTGCATGGCTTGTGGGAAACTTTAAAATTATTATTGTCTAATTTTGCTCTTGATAAAAGAAGTATTTTTAAAGTGAAGAAGAGAAGAAAGCATCTGAGTTCCCCTCATTGTCCTATGTATTGGTTATTGAATCAAGAAGAGAAAAAGAACGGATATTTGGCCAATGGAGATCAAAACATATGTAATTTCAAAAACAAATATAAAAATGTCCCTAGTGTCGCATTGGATGTATAATAGGGGTATGGGAAAAAAATGGTGTTCATAAAACATTATTCTATTTAAAATTTGGCAACAAAAAATAATATTTCGAACAGCAAAGATGTGGGGGACTAAAACTCAAATAAAAAATTGATAGAAACTAATTTCATATGATCTCACTTTGTAAGTAATAAAAGTATATTTTACCTATAAGTTTTGTTTGGGAGTTTAAAAGAAAAATAAATGGAGGATTTTGAAAAAAAATAAAGAAAAAATGGAAGAAATAGAAAATATTAGAAAGAGAAGACTTTAGGGTATACAATATAAGAACGACCTGATATTATTGAGTAGTACTATGATATTAAGGGCTGCTCTGCGCAGTGATCAGCGCCATGAACACTAAGATTCCGACTGTCTAAACTAATGAAGCACTTGTCCAATTCCAGCAGACCCTTACAACGTTCACCAAATTGTTTGGCTAACGTCATTGCCAACTTAATATAGTTTTATATTATATGAAGATGAATATGATATATGATATCTCTGTGCTGTGTCTGCATATCAGTAGTTAAGCATCAACTTGGTGTACTACTGCACATTAATAATTGGAACCTGGCTACATGCAGTAATGTCTCTAATTATATTAATTATTAATTGCCGCACAATTTTTATTTTATAAACGCCAAATTAGCATGAATTTAATTAATATGTACAATCATATAAAAAAAAAAATTACACATACATTTAATTGCATCTTACATATTATATTGAACATTTTTTGTCAAAAAACAAAAGATATTATATTGAACATTTGTAAAAGAATTCAATTAATATACTTTGTCGATGTGCGATTGTTTTACATATGCATCTAATGATGTGTTGTTATCTAATTAAAAATATGTCAACTCTTATATTTTCATATTCATTGAATCGTGTCACGAATTTGAGGCAGGATGCAGATGAAGCTGACAGAAAATTGTGGCGCGATGGTAAATATCGTAGCACAATTTTGAGATAAAGATGTAGTACAATATTATGTATTAGTTATCATTACACGATTTAGGAAAATCGTGACACGATCTTGCACAAGTTTGAGCATTATTTAAGGTTTCATGGTTCATTTTTGAGGTAGAGCTTCAAGAGAGAGACACTTGAAAAATCAAAGAAGATAATTTTAAGGTTGAAGGTATTTGGTGAGGGTTCTCTTGGATTTGGAAACATTTGTAAACAAATTGGTTGAGTGAAATCATTGAGCCTGTTGTTCTTGGGAAGAGATTGGGAAAATGGTAGAAATTAGGTTTTGCTCTTGGAGAGCTTGCTGAAGCCAATTTCTTGTAACCATTTGTATCTCTTTGTAAAAAACTCGTTGAGAGTAGATTAGAGGGATCAATCTCTCCCCCAGAATAAGTCACTGTTGGACCGACCTGGGTAAACATTTCTTTGTGTATTTTGTTTCTCCTCTCTCTTTATAATTTTGATTGTGGTTTTGTGTTTTACACTTGATTTTTAGATTAGATATATGTTTATTAGTGTTGTTGTTGCTTGAGGTTACTTTGATATTAGTTACTACTTTCTTTATGCTCCACAAATTTAAATTTATTAGTATGAGATTTGAGTTCACAACAGACATAACAATATATCATTAAATATACGTATAAAATAAATGTAGACTAACACAAAATATATTAATTAAATTAAAGACATACGACTGAATATTCGTGGAAAACAACCTACACTAATGGTACACCTAAAAAAAACTTACACTGACAATGAACAACTACACACTAATTAAATCTAGGCTTAAATATGTATTTGATCCTTGCAATTAGAGGTCGTTTAAAAATTGGTCCCTGTAATCGCTAATCCTGGCAATTTACCCCTGCATTGTTTAATCATTTAAAATTTCGTCCCTCTCCCCACTTAATCACTGCCACACCACATGAAATTCCAATTTTACCCCTGGGTTTCCAATTCTTTCTTCAATATTTTGTCCTCTTCTTAAGGGCAAAATTGGAATTTCATGTTTGGCAGTGATTGCCACGTCATCAAATTAGTGACGTGGCAGTGATTAAGTTGGTCAAAGGACTAAATTTTAAATGATTAATGATTGCAAGGCTAGTTTGTAAGGATTAGCGAATACAGAGACCAATTTTTAAACGACCCCTAATTGCAAGGATCAAATACATATTTAAGTCTTAAATCTAACTAACATAGGCTAACGATTATTTATTATTTATTTTCACTCTATGTTGGATGCGTGGTAATATAAGATGAAATAAGAATATAAATAATAATATTATAGAGTTTTTTTTGTTAGCTTAACACTAGATCAACCTAATAGTGAATACTTTAGTATCTTTTGTCAAAAAAAAAAGAGTGAATATTTCATATCTATAACTTGATTATTAGAAGGAAAAACCCTAAAAAAAAAAAAAAGGTGAATCACATGTTATTGTAACAAATTATTTAATTAGGTCTCGTTAATTCAGGCGAAGATGAGTGCATACTGGGGGTTGATAATTAAAAGTATTGAAGAGAAGAGTGAAAGATATTTTAGAGTTTAGAGGGGAATTGTGGTGACATGAAAAAAAAGAAAGAAAGAAGTATATAGTGGAATCCGCGTCCACTTTGAAGTGTGAATGACAGCAACCACCAAACACATAAATACCAATTGATTTCTCTAGCTAGCTACCGTCACTATCCAATATCCTCACTCACCATGAATTTTCTTTTTATATAAATAAATATATTTGATTGGATTCAATTTAGGTTAAATACTTTTCAAATAGATAGCGGTTGCACTTTGCTAAATTGAACTAAAGTGGGACCAAACATGCATTGACTGAGCAGCTTGCTAGCTAGCTAGCTCTGAGATTGATATATATAATATATATAATGTTGGGTTGCTAGATACCTTGTCCAATTAATCAGGAAATTAAAATACAGTTCATGTGGCACTAGATATATCCACATGTATATATTCTTAGTTTATCAAATAAATAAAAATAAAAAGAGTCTATATATAGATATTGAGAAGGGTAAGGTGTCAATTTGAACATGACATACATATAAGTAGCAAGGCATGTAGTATGTGGTATTAGAAAAAAGGTAGTAGCAAGCAGTTAATATGTATATGGTCCACTTCTCTGCACAGCAATGCAGCTCTGGCATGCCCTCGTGGACAGGACAGAGCAAGTATATTTGTGTCCTTCGTTTATTTTTACTTCGGCATAATACCAACATTACATATTGTTCCACTTCAATGCAATGCTTTTTTTTTTTTTTTTTTTTTTTTAGGGATACTTCAAGAGCAATATTTGTTTGAACATAATTGTATATATATAAATTATTTAAGACATACACAATTGTATATATTAAAAATACTTTAAGAACAATGCTTTTTTATTTTACTGTTTTAGGTTTTTAGTGCATATAAAGTAAATTCTTTTATAATCAAATTATTGAGGTAAAATGGTTAATAAGTTTTACCAAAAGACTGATTGTTCATGTGAACATGAATGAAACATATATAATATATTCAAACAAAATATATTTTTATATTATTATTAATATAAGGTACATTTTGAATTATTTGAGTTTCTTTTTTTTTTTTTGAAAGAGAATTATTTGAGTTTCTAACAAATACAGAACTCTAGGAGCCTCCCCGAGGTTATTATATATAGAACTCAATGGTGGACTTCACCTCTTAATTTTATTAGGCCCTTGTTGAATATAGATAATTGTGTTCTGGCTCTGTTAGAATTTTTATTACAAAGTGTTTCCATGAAAACTATCAAATCCCAAGCAATAACTTATTACAATGTGTTTCGGCTCTCTTAGAATTTTTATCGTATGTTTATTGGAGAAATTTTAGTTTGTTGAAATGGACAAAGAGTAAACATAAAGTCAAAGTTTTGAACGAAAATACAAGAAGATGCAACAATAATCACGGATATGAAAAAACTCTGAATTGCGAAACACATTTGTAGAGCATGACGAGCTTCATCGCACTTCCTATTAATGAGAGTAGTGGAGAAAATGTACTTTTCCCGAACATGTTATATATATGAAGACTTAAATTTGATAGAGTATCAGCCGACGAAGAGCAAATTTAAGGTGTTTGTCGATCCACAACGCACAATCTATCTAACTCACTAAAGTAACTACTACAACCGAGTTTGTCATTGGAGTGGTAGTTACTGAGTGACTACTACTTCAATGACAAAAAAAAAGACTTTGAATGAAAATGACGATCAAATTTTATGGTTGAATACTTAATTTTTGAAGCATACTCCCAACCAAAAACAAACTCCAAGTTTTTTGAACTTTAAGTATACCTTTCATGGTCTTTTAAATCTTTTTTTTTTTTAATTTCAATTCATAATACTTTATATTTTAAGTAATTTTACCTTCGAAAGCATTATATTTCAATTCATTTACTTTCTTGGCCTTTTATCTTTCAAGTTGTTTTTAATTTGATCGTCATTTTCATTCAAGTCTTTTTTTTTTCTTTAGCAATTAGACTTGAAACCGTTTTCAACCTATTTCAACCATAAAATCCAAATCTAATTTAGAGATATTTCAACCTATTTCAAAAACAACCATCAAGCCTATGAGTCTACTTGTTAACTTGTTCGAACTTCTGCGGTCGCACAAAATAAAACAATTAGTGTGTTTTGAATTTTGTTGAATTTCTTTAGACAAAAAAATCGGTTATAAACAATATGATAATAAAAAAGGTGTTGAGATATATATAGAGGGAGGCAAGGTCTTGAGTGATGCAGACACAAGTCAGTAAGTTTCTGAGTATATAGAGAGAGTTTTCTTGGTGTGGGGGTGAAGTGTTTTTTGATTAAGAGAAAAAGTGTCAAGTGTAAAAAAAGTGTTAAGAAAGAAAGAAAACCAGTGTTATTCCAAAAAAGATGTGTGACAGTTTTTTATCTTTGAAAGGGAAGTTACTATTTTTGATGTAGGGTGAAGTGCACAAAAGCCATTATTTTGATGAAACTAAATTTTATTCTTTTGTGATTGAAATGAATAATTTAATTTGACATAAAATAGAGTTTAAATAAATAAAAAAAAGTGTGAATTCGTTAAAGAGTTGGATAAATATAATATAATGTTGTGAAAAACTATTTAATAATACCAATAGTAGTGGGAAGCGGCTGACCACCGTAAGACCACCAGAGTTCCACCTCCAATCATTGTGGGATTGCTGACCGACCACCACCAATGATCGGGTGTCAAATGAGTGCCCTTATGTAGGACGTCCATCTACCATTACTCTTTATTTCTTGTGTCCATCGTAAATATTTGTATTTAGTTTACATATTTTTACTGAATCATTATGCTTGAACACCTTAATTTTCTCAACATTCATATAAGATTTAATTTTCTCTTTATCACTCTCTTTTTATCATATTGCTAACATATCAAATCTATTTAATCACATTTTTTTTCCTTTCTCTCTTAAGATGTTGAATGAATTTGCGGTAAATAATTATGTAACAAATATTTAGTTTACATTAGGATCACCCTCACACAATAAAAAAATAAGGAAATGTTATAAGTTTAAGGAAGTATATTTATCATATTTTCTTCCTAGTGGTGAGCTTAATTTTTTCTTTCATCGAAATTAAATAGTATATATAAATATATATATAAGTTTGATTTTGACTATAATCAAATATTACTACTGAGTTTAGAGTCGTTATCAAGGATTGAATAGAGCATTTGAAAATTTGTCAACCTGTCGGTATGTTAGTCTTTCCCTTTATTGGCATGTAATTTGGCGACAAGAGCTTTTACATATGCGGTGTAAAAGCCTGAGGACTCTCACGTGGGCACTTTGTATTGTGTCCTAAAATTATTTTCCCTTTTTTTTTTTTTATAGAAATTATGTTGTGCATTTATTGAATTTTTTTATTTTATAAAAAAACAAATAAAAATTATAGAGTAGGTAGGATGTCGATTTTCAATATTGTTTTAAAGTTGCCAATAATAAGAATGTTTATTATCTTTATATGTAACCTAGTTGATTACAAATTTCTGTGATTAGCTCTTAATAAAATATTAATAGGGATCTTCAATTCTTACAATATATTTTAATCCCTAGTTGCATTATGTCAAAGAATTTGGATTATATAATGACAAATTAAGGTGAAAAGCAAAATGTATACATCGGTAAATAGGATTTTGCGTTGAATTTGTTATCCTTGTTTACTTTTACAGCTATACGGTCTCAATAATTTATATTTGATGATATGATACTATATACAATTAATTCAGAAAGGAAAATTGACCTATTTTCTGCTAGGGAAGGTGTTGTACGTTTGTCGTTATGCCTGCATTGCCCTTGCATGTGATAAAAACAGAAGCAACTTCACTGTATTTAAGACTAACTAAAAGTACAACTGATAAATTTTTCTCCTACAATTGATAATTCAATGTCTTGTTCAATACAAGGAAAGCTAGCATTTTTGCTAGCCTTATTTGTTTCCATTACATATATATGTCACAAATAATATCAATCGAACTGTCAATTTAATTGTTATTATTATGAGCTAGTTTAGTTCTATGAGAATAGGGTCTCAAAAAAAAAAAAAAAAGTTCTATAATAAGAAACTATATAGATAGCCTCTTCTTAAATGCAAAGAAAATGAAATTGGTTTCTGTGTAGTTAATTTAATTTGCTCACATGAGCTGAAAAGGAACAGTGTCAGCCTCAACTTCAAGTAAAGGAAAAAACTCATGAGGATTCAATCGAATTCTAACCAATAAAAATGTTGAAATAGACTTCCCTTATAAACAACACATAGTGACTGCTTGTTCTCTCTGAAACTTTACAAGGATTTAGATCCATTTCCATGTGCTACTTTGTGGTCCTAAGTCTGTAGAAGATAACTCCCAATAGCATCTATTTTTGAGTACCTCTAAAATACCTTATATGTATATTATCTTGTCATTTTCCACAATTGAAATTTTAAAACGTAACCCTTTTGATATCTTATACACTTAGTGGTATTAAATTTACTTAAAAGTGGAAAAATGCTATTTGGTTGATTTGATTGTTAAATTGAAAAAAAGGAGAAATTGATTGAGAGGTTTGGTCGTGTAATGGGATATGTATATGTATGCAAATATGCAATTTAATTAAAACTTTGAATGACTTGTAATAGGTATTTGATAATTATTGACCACGAAACATCCTTAGAGAGTAAATTAAAGTGATAAACAGGAATCTAATTTTGGATACTCGAAGGGATACAGTACTATAAATATGGTTGGTTAGGGACCAAGATGTTTGTAATTACATTAGAAGAATGTATAGTTGATGTGAAATAAACTAAGCAAAACAAAATGTAAACGCTCTCTAATTAGGTCCATGTATTGAGAGAAGAAGGAAAAGCAAAGGGGCAAAGTTGAAGAGCAAAGGTGAAGAAGAAAAGGCAAAATGAAATGATTACATGAATGAGATGGGACCCAATTGATAATATTTCCTTTCCAGGTCTTTCAATTTTATTTTTTTTTGACTTGGGATCGGGTCCCACTTTGGCCACCATTGTCTTTATGGATTGAATGATAAAAAGAGCACCTCACGTGGAGTCTGAACCAAAGACGCTGTCCAACCATAATCAAAAGGGAACAACACAATACTACTCTACTCTCTTCCTTCCATCACACAAAATTAAATTAAATTCAAACAAAAAAAATATTAGATTTTTTTCTACTTCCAGCTTAAATCTTCATCTTTCCATACAAGCAGAATGATTAAAATCTAAAAATATCTTCATTAAAAATATAAAAAATAAATAAATCCCACTCATCAGTTATAATGAAAAAGCTCATGAACACCACAACTCAAGAAAGCAATTTCTTTTCTGGAAAAAATCATGCTTTTTAAAGCTCACCCATATAATTCCCACTCATTATCTTTGTTGCTTAAAGCTCTTCTCCTCCTTATCTCATCTCTCACTATCTCTCTCTCTCTCTCTCTACTCTTAAACTTAACCACATCAATTCCAAAGCAAATTCCTTCATTTACCTAAACAAAGTAACAAATATAACAACACACCCATATCTCCCCCTCAAAATGAGAACAAAGACCCACCATACATATTAAACTACTATAACCTCACTTATCATACACAACAACACAAGTCTCTCTCATATTCATATATCAAACTCACTTTTATTTTTTTTATTTTTTTTTACTATCCATGCGATCATGGATGGAGGAGATGATCTCCACCACCATCACCACCACCAGCACCATCAACACCACCACCAACACCAACAACAACAAAGACAAAATTTTCCATTTCAACTTCTTGAGAAGAAAGAAGATAACCAAGAAGCAGCATCATGTTCAACTTCTTCTCCATATCCATCCCTAGCAATCTCACCAACAGAACCAAGTACATCAAATTCAAACCGATCCAACCAACTAGTCCCAGCATCAACACCAACAACCTCTGACCCTGCCAACAAAAAACCTCCTCCGAAAAGAACTTCCACCAAAGACCGTCATACCAAAGTAGAAGGCCGTGGCCGCCGCATCCGAATGCCGGCACTTTGTGCTGCTAGAGTTTTTCAGCTTACACGCGAACTTGGCCATAAATCTGATGGTGAAACCATTGAATGGCTTCTTCAACAAGCTGAACCAGCTGTTATAGCCGCCACTGGTACTGGAACTATACCTGCTAACTTCACATCTCTCAATATCTCACTTCGTAGCTCAGGCTCATCCATGTCTGTTCCATCTCAGCTAAGATCTTCTTACTTCAACCCGAATTTCTCACTTCAACAACGAAGAACTCTTTTTCCTGGAATTGGTTTATCTCCTTCAGATAACAACAGCAACAACAACACTTCAATGCTTTTGAATTTCCAATCAAATAACCTAACAAATATGTTGCAGGCTAAACAAGAGGTTCGAGATGGAAACACAAACTCAAACGCTAACGCGAACGCTCCTTCTTCATCAACCACGTTAGATTTATCTGAAACAAGTGGAGAAGAATCCATGGGAGGAAGAAAAAGAAGAACTAGCAGTGGTGGCAGTGAGCAAGATTTATCATCATTACAACATCAAATGGGGAGTTATCTGATGCAATCAAGTGCAGGTTCAATTCCAGCAAGTCATACTCAGATTCCGGCAAATATATGGATGGTTGCAAATTCTAATAACCAAATAATGAGTGGTGGTGATCCTATATGGACTTTTCCGTCAGTGAATAATAGTGCTGCTGCTTTGTATAGAGGAGCAGTTTCAACTAGTGGTTTGCATTTTATGAATTTTCCACAACCTATGGCTTTGTTACCAGGTCAACAATTAGGTAATTCTTCCGGTGGTGGTGGTGGTGGTGGGAATATCAATATGAATATGAATATGAATGAAGGACATTTGAGTATGCTTGCTGGTCTTAGTCCTTATCGTCCGGTTTCCGATCATCATCAACAACACCATCAACCAAGTGGATCACAATCACATCATCATCGCAGTGGTAGCCATGAACACGATGATCGACATGATAATTAATCACAGCTCCTACAAGATCATCATCTTCTGCTTCTTCTTCTTCTTCTTACATTACTTGTCTAGTAGTTTGATTTGATGATGTGTTTAATTTTAACACACACGTGAGGTTTGTTTGATCTTATTCTAAATTGAGTTTTATTGTTTATTAATTATTATTATTATTATTCCCAAAATTAATTTTTTGGTGTGATTAAGATTTTGGAAGAGAGAATGAATGATTCAGGAGAAGTGAAGAGAAAACAAGATAGTATTTTAGGGTTTGGAAGATGAGAGTCACTATTTAATTAACAATTGGGGTATTTGGCTGCCTGCTTTACTTTTTTTGTTCTTTTCCTCTGGCAAAAAAAAAAAATGTGTTCCTTGAATTATTTCAGTTCACTACTGCTACTACAGGATATCTTATCATCATTGTTTGTGCAATTCACTTTTTCTTTTTGAATTTTTTTTACCACGTAGCTAGCTTTTTAATTACATTGCTTTGTATAATTCTATGTTGAAGAGAGATCCAAGAAAGAAAACGACTTACTACTATTTGATTTGATTCCATTACACGACTAGCTGAGTTGAGTTTCCTACCTAACAGGCATTTTTGTTTTCAACATTTATGCTTTTCCTTTTCTTTTTTTCCATCTCTCTTTCTGGGCCACAACAAAGCTCGTGCGGTAAAAGGAATGAAACAGTGTGTTACCCTAAGACTATACTATAGATAAAAAAAAAAAATGTACTAGAACTACTATTAGTAAGTGAAGTGAAGTGTGTTAAATAATGTAAATTTACATTGCTTTTTGATCATTCTGATTCTACTAAATGTGTGACATGAATCAGGAGGTTTACTGCATCAATGATTAAGATTTAGTAAAAGAAAGATGGGATGGGGGGGGGTAATATGGAATAGTACGTAAGTGGGGTCTAAGACCTTATCGGTTTCCAGGTGTTGGCTCAGGTGGTGGGGTATAGCTGCTGGTTATTGCCCAAACCAATGTACAATGTCACTGACAAACAGGTGGATCATTCCCCATCTTCTGTGTTCTTTTTTTTAAAATTTCAATTTTTAAATTAAATGGAGCAGTTGCTGGCATCACAGAAAGAAAGATCCATGGTGAGTCTTAATGACCCTACTCAGATACGGCCCACCATTCCATCAATCAGGACCGTTCTTTTTATGGGCCATACTTTTGATGGTCTTATTGAATGATTGGGTCACCAAAGTGAAAAACGTGGAAGTGGAAATGGAATCTACTCAGTTATTTCATGTCCTTACCAATCCATTTTTGTTAATTACTGTCTCCTCCAAAACGTTTCTAACACGAGTACTTTTTTTCTTCTTTTCTAATGTTAATAATCTGTCTTAATTAGAGTCTTTAATCCACCTCTAAGATATCTATAAAATTTAGATTTTTTACGAGTTTCTTAAACAATACTCTTACGACGTTAGTGTACAAGATTCTTTGATTGAATATTAAGTTGGTAGCGAGATCTTCATTTTGTTTATACGAAAATTAGTCTACACCATCCAACACCATATAAATAACATTTTCAATACTTGTTATTGTGGTATATATTAGACTAAGATCGTCAGACTCGAGATTTACCTCAACTTCTTTTGTTTAAATAGAAGTGACACATAAACTCGCATGAGTTTGTCTAAATTCAAATTACTATATACATATCATATATATTAATATAATAGTATGAATACATCAATAATATAAAATAGTAACTTAATTGTAATGTCAAAATATACCTAATAACCATAACAAAGCGTCATACACATAAACTTGAATCAAAATACATAAATTATCCCATCAAATCATAAAAAAAAAACCATGTAAAAAACGTATTTTGATATAATATTATAAATACATCAATAATTTAAAATATTAATTTAATTATAAAATCAAAATATAAAAAATTGGCTTAATTACCTTTTTGGTCCTCTAACTATTTAATTGATATCAAATTGGTCCTTTAACTAAAAATTGATTTATTTCGATCCTCTAAGTTTCTCACATTTACTACATTTAGTCCTTTCTATTAGTTTTATTCAAATAAACATTTAGTCACACATACATATGAACCATAACAGTTACCAATAATATCAGTCACTATTTAATCATAATACATTATCAAGGCATATGACCAAAATGATACTAATAAATAAAGTTAGAGGATCCACATAACACAAACCCTAACGTTTATTTGAATAAAACTAACATAAAGGACTAAATGCAGTAACAGTGAGAAACTTAGAGGACCGAAATAAATCAATTTTTAGTTAGAGGACCAATCCGATACCAATAAAATAGTTAGAGGACCAAAAATATAATTTAGCCTACAAAATTACAATAATAAAGCTTTATGCTAATAAACTTGATCAAAATACACAAATTTATAATGACAAATTCTATGGTACACTCAAAAATTTGAGTGTATCGGTACACCAAATCATCAAATTCATATTGAAACGAGTTGTTTTTTCGAAGAAAAAGAATTGTTTTCTATCATTAACAATTACAATAATTAGATCTTAGTTACCGAAAGTGTCAACGAAATAAAATTTTATAATTTTTGAATTTTTGTTACATATAACAAAGAATATTTATTATTTTTTATGAGAAAATGTTAACAATTTAATATGATTCTTAAAAATAATGAAATGATGTTTATTCTTATAAAATAATGTCTTATAAAATATAAATATTGATAAATAACTCTTTATTTCATAAAATAATCGTTAAATTTTAAAATCGGATAGAACTCTGATTTCATCCAAATCTGATTGTTCCTTGATTTAACGCGAAATTCAAACCTAGAAACATAAAATCAAGCGATGGTGGTGTTGTACATCTATAGAGTTGATGGATACAAATTGTACATATGAATATGGATCCTTTACATTTATCGAAGGCAAAGTTACATCATCGATCTTTTAAGTTCGACCTTTTTTTTTAATAATTAGTTTCTTTTCCGAATTAGTCATTTAAGTGGAGAGTACTTCTAAGCACCGTTTGGCTTTAAGTTATAGTTTTTTTTTTTTGTACTCTTGTACATATGTGTTACATTTCGTAACAGTGATAACCATAAATTTTAGTCAACAACTAGAGATAAATGATATTCATGTGCTCAAACATCACACATCACATTATAGATGAACGATTCACTATTTTGGTTCACAAATTCAAACCACTACTCTCGAGTGAAGACATTTCTGCTAAAAACCGAGTGCTCTAGTTCTAAGTCTTTCATATTTTTCATTCAATTTTTTTTTTTTTAGATTTTAGAATTTAAATTTAAACAAGAAGTAATGGGAGAAAGGAAATTGACAAATTTGACCTGTCTATGTGAATTATCTCAACATTAAATTTGATGTGTGTTTTTTTAACAAATTTTGTTAAAAAGAATACCGATAAAAACAGAAAGTAACATAATTTACCAACTTAGAAAAGGAAAAAACAATATAAAAAAGAACAAACCACATAGCATAATTTTGCCTCCATTGAATTTGTATTCTTTTCTTTATTTTATCCATATTCAATTGTACTCGAATTAAATTAAATGACTCTTGCAACAATTTTACTTTGATAAAAACAAAGTTTAGGCCTTGAACAATTGTTCAATGCTTAAGTACTTATATATCATCCACTAGTGATATCTTCATATCGACTGAAAAAATTCAAATTATATATATTTTAATCCTATGTGGCGGTAGGATTTTCAAAAGTATTTTTATTACATTTTTTAGGATTTCCAAAAGTATTTTTAGTGCTTTTTTCTAAAGATTATGCATTCTTCTTATTATTAAGTTTTAGAATCTAATAATAACACCTACTTACTAAAATAATAAGGAACATACGTGTTGATGAAATTGAAAATTAGTAGAGAAGGGGGAAAGTAGGATTAGGATATTCCTTTCCACTATAAATTTGTTGTGCACACTATGATTCGAAAGCCAACTTTATTTATGAAGATCATATATCAATTGCATGAGTATAAAGCAGCCAACTATTATGCTTCTTAAATCATAATCAAAGCCCACACAAGATTAATATAATTAGTTATTACTTGATGATCCAGGATGGTCAATAATGGAATAAAGTACCTTAGTGAGGTTCCAATTATGGGATTTAAAGAGTAAGCTGATAATGACATTGCTCAAGATGATGGTTCCAGTCTAGAGTTATCTAGAGATGGAAAAAAAACAATCATGATCAACCATGTTTGAAGGTTCTAGCAAAGACTTAGCAATATAAGTATAAATCTGGTTTAATTTAGTACGAAGTTTTCTATCTTTATCAATAAGATTGTTAATTTTTTATAATGAAAATAACATAAACATGTGTGTGTAGAACACTAGAGGAATTTTCAATGCAATCCTGTCAAAAATGAATTTACAATGTAGTAAAGTTTTCTGAGTAAAAAAATGATTCTATTGACGTTGAATCCCCCACATTAGACAAAGTATAACACATTAGAAAAAGGGATAGAATGAAGGCACTGTACACCTCAATTCCTAACATTGCCATGTTCGATAAGAGTTCTACGACCAGCTTTCACTCTATTGGAGGCACTGTACACCTAATGGTACAACTTTTTTTCTTTGGTGGATCATTCAGCTACGAGTATATATGAGCTTGTAGTCATTTTCATGGTCTAATTCTCAATGTAAATATTAATTGTTAAGATTTAATCACATGAAAAGAGTCTAACCCAAAAGACTAATTTGTTAGGTGAAGAGTATTGTGGCTTAAATACGACATTGAACGATTTTATCTATTTATTATAGGATTCGTATCAAACTATTGTTTCTTCCTTTTCTATCACATTTTTAACATGTGCGAACTGCGAAGCAGCTGAGATATGTGTAGGGATAATAAAGATAGAAAAAATGAAGGATCAATATTAGTTGGCTTTGAGTTTTAGTAAATTTGTAACTTTGTCTATGAGTGCTTTTGATTTTATATGTTGAAACACAAAAATGGTATTTTGGTATTTTTTATAATGTGTCCTCTCCAAAAGAAAAAGAAAAAGTTTTTCCATCGTTTAGTGAGGGATAAAAATTCTTGTTTTTGTCTAGTCCCTTGCTATCTATTTTGTTTAATGATTAGTTTCTAAATCAAACAAAGTACATAAAAGTTGTACAGTCCAGTCTTTTGATTTTTAAGAAGTCAAACGTGCCATATATGACTCTCTAAACTATTCATTTTCTCTAGTTTAAAAATTCATTTTGATCATTTATCTACTTACTAAATATATTAAGGTTACCAAAGTCACCAAATCGTAAAGGTAGCCAATCAATTTATAAAAAAAAAAACGGAGAGATGGTAAAGAGTGATATAATAAAAAACGAAGAAGGGTGAGTTTTGTTTTTTTGTCAAAAGAAGAAGAGAGAGATAGAATGAAATTAAGAAATGAGGTTTAAAGAAATTAAATTTTTATATTTGAAATGTGTGTACAGTACCCCTTTTTTTTTTTTTTGAAGGAATGTGTGTACAGTACCTGTTCTTAAATTAAGTTTGGGTCTAACAAAGAGGACGAGCCCAAACCGAAGAAACGAGACTTTATAAAAGGATAAAGGGTAGAGATATCGTAGACATGACACATTCTTAAATACTAGGTTATTCATTTGATTGGGGCAACCACTAGCCCTTGACGACAACGGTAACCTGGACTTGTGCTCTTGACAACAACACTTACAAATGAACCAACCATTGAAGGTCGCAAGTGTGTATTAAAAAGTTTGTTTAAAATATCCTTAGTTGAAAAGAAAATCAAATACAACAAGTTGATTATGCTATCAAATTTATTGAGAGTGTTGTATTAAATAACTTTAAATCTTTTATTATAGGTAAATGCTATTTTTTTCCTTCAAATAGGTAGATGTTAGTAATTAATTAATTGAGAATATGTCATTCTAGTAAAAAGTTATATTTTCATTTTAAAAAGAAATTAACTTTCATTCACAAATATACATCCTTAAAATTCACTTGTTTTCAAAAAAAAAAAATTGGACAACTTTTATTTTTTGCTAAGCCTGAAAAACTTTTATATCATTTTCCAAAAATGTTGCAGCATTTCAAATTCCTAACACCACAAAAATACGTTATAGAGTAAACGATGTCTTTAACTTATAAACTCATCTTCAGCCATTATCTTATCTAATATAATACCAATGATAAATAGAGACACCCATTAAAAGTAAAACCTCCAGTTTGCATATCATTATTGACTGGATACTGAATTTGTTAAATCTTTAACACAGGCACAATTGATAGTGTTTAAGGAATGGGCTTTATTTAGTGTTCAACCTTGATGTTTTTTAGGGTCCAAAAATTTGAAACAACGAATTTGCTTATAAACACGCCTTACCTTCTCTATGTACACTACTTTCATTCACTATTAATCTTGTCCTAACCCTTAAAAATATAGCTATAGACTACTTGTTTTTTTGAAAAAGAGTTATATAGACTACTAATACGGGAGGGGACTGTGTATTTCTATTAATCTTGTTATAACAGTACTTAAATATAGTTATAGACTACTTTTATTTTTAGAGTTATAGACTACTGATTGGGATGATGATTATTTGTGTTATTAAGGAAGCTGTACGTACTCTTCCTATATTATTAACCTAATTCACTAACATGTACTCCATCCGATTTCAATTATAAACAAAAGTTTACTTTTTCATTAAAAATTTGATGCAATGTAATACATTTTTGTGTTAATTTACTTTTTACATTTTCAGTTTTAAAACAACAAAACATAATGTATGTTTGGTTCAGTTATGACAAAACTTTATTTTGAATAAATTGATTTTATAAAATTGATTATGACTAAAAGTAAATTTAAGATAAAATTATTTAAATTTGGATACATTCAGGTAAAATCAATTTAAGGTAAACAACAAATTTTATAATCAAAAGCTTCAAATTAGAATGAATTTGGGAGACAAAATCAATTCAACTCTAGAAAAACCTAACATATCAAAAAATTAATTATATATCTCTAGAACCAGTTTTAATTCCTTCAAAAGTAGAATCAAACATGCACTTAAATTGTTTTGAGAAACAATTTTTAAAAAGAAGGCAACAAAACATGTTTATAATTTTCAAATTTTAAAAAATAGAAAATGGTTGCTGCAAGAATTTACTTCCTAATCGTATACTAGGTCCTTAAAATGTTTTGTACGGACATATTGTTGATGCAAGAATTTACTTGCAGATGCACCAGATAAGCAACTTGTTGCTGCAACTGCAAGAATCTGTGATGCACCCTTCAAATATTATTCTATGTTATGACACACATCCGCAAGCTTCAATATTGGAGCTGTGTAGGCCACTTTGTTCAGATTTGGACATGTCAGTGACAAATATACATCTAAAATATGAATCTGTTTTGAATATTCTAGTTAGTTTGCAATTACTTGACATCATCTTCCAATTTTAAAATGGATTTTGCTAATACTTACGTGAGCATTGGCATGTTTGAATGTAGTCAGAGGCAGTAATATATAGTTGTAAATTAGCTTTGCACAAGAGGAACTTACGATGACGTGGGTCATATCTCTTATTCCCGTGTTCTTATCCGTACGTAGACCGTGGTTGCCACACTCTTAACAAATATGGTAAAGCTTATATCATGCATTTGTGAGGAGTCCACACGCATTTCCCAGTTTTGTAGTATCTTGATTGACCAATCACCATGATTTTTTTTTATTTTATTTCAGGATTGATCAATTCAAACATGAACATCTCAACAAGACAACAAACCATTTTGAAACTATTATGTTGTTTGACGAAAGAAATGTAGTTAAAATGTATAAAACGGGGATAGAACCCCGGATGCAAACCTCAAAGGTGCGCTCTTTACCACTAGACGACATCATACATATGCAGGCACCGACCCAAGTGGAAGTTTATGTGTGCCATGACCCTCACGATGTTTTGATTTTTTTTTTAATTTATTACTTAATTCTCTCTAAATTTTATTAAGACCCCCACACATAAAAACCAATATACTAATATTTAATACATTAAAAGTCAGTTCTGTAAAAAAAATATACATTAAAAGTCGGTCTTCTTTCAAAAAAAAAAAATACATTAAAAGTAGATCTCTTGTCTATGTTATGAATATTATAAAAAATTATACGTTAAATCATACAAAAAATGAATGATTAAAGTATTGTTTGATTATTTTTATTCAAAGTGATATTTTCATTGACATCGAATATGAATAAATCGGTTAGTATTTATATAATATGAAAAACAACATAGAACAATTACGATGCATATTTATGTTTTAAAAATTAAAATATTATATATCGATCTGTCCCAAATTTACATATATATGTGGCCTAGACCACTCAAAATTTCAGGGTCATGTGACATAGATGTGCAAATATATATATAGACACATATATATACCCTCTATTTGATTAAAAATATGTATATATACCATTAAAAATGAAAGTTTTGAGATTTTTGGGAGGCCATGGCTTTCCTATATCCCCACATAGCTCTGCCCATGCTGTCAAGCATGTGTCCCATAGGTAACTTGTTCATGTTGTGAATTAATGGAAAATAACTTTAAATGGGAAAGTTAGTCTTCAAAATTTTAAAACTATGATAATTATTAATTTATTAACATTTGTATATATAAAAAATTAACAAGTATTCAGATATTATTTTGAAAAATTCAAAAATTAGGAAAGTATTAAAAAATTAATTTAGTTGATAAAAATAATAACAAAATTTTGATAATTATTTAATGTTTTTCAATCAACTCGTTATATTTATCCTTCAAATAAATCAACTCATTATATTAATATGATAAAAGATTATATTTATAATTAATCAATTAGAATGGTGGTAATCTCCTAAACTTATCTGAACTAATTCTTATACATAAAATATCACTAACAACCATTTAGACGACATCATCTAGTTTGTCTTATTTTTCTTTAAAAAAAGAAAGAAATTGATCCCTTGACCAAAAAAAAAGAAAAAAAAGAAAGAAATTGATCCAATAGAATTTCAATAAAATGGAAGGAAAAAAAAGGAAAAGACAAAGAACACGTGCTGAAGTGATTAGAGATAGATGATCGAAGCGAATGAACATGACTCTGCCACGCGCCTTCGTGTGACAGGTATCCTCCCGCCACACTCCTTTCTCATAAAATAACCAATCCTCTTTTCTCTCTCCTCTGCCCTAATTCTAATTTCAAATTAAATTAAAATCTCTTTCATTTTCATTTCTCGATTCCAAATCAAACTTCTTCATCCTTCAACCTTGATTCATACTTCAATCAACATATTCTAATTCCATTCCTTCTGATTATTCTTCCACGAACCAGGTTGGTGAGCCAAAAAAAATCACTTTTTTTTTTTTTATGATTAGATCGTTTTCTGTTTGATCCATTGAATTTCATGTTATGGAAATTAAAGTTAGGTACTTTGGCTTATTATAATCCTAAATTGATTGAATCTGGAAGCATGGGTTTTATTTACTTTGTCACTAGTAGTGAAAAATTAAAATGAAAATATTCAGATTTTTCATATTCCTTTTATTTCATTTATTGGGTCCTTGTTTTTTTTATCAGTATCGTTTAGGGTGTAAATTGAAGTAATTTTGTTTTTGTACTTTAGGAAAATTGTTGCTGAAGAATTGAAGACAGGGATAGCTGGTTTTGTTCATATGGGATCGGAGAGTGTTGCTCCTATGATTGAGCCATCAAATAACAGGTTAGAGATTCAGAAATTGTTTTTTTTGTTAATACAGTATATTGAACTTCCATTCTTTCACTGTTTTCCTTTGAAGAAGTTTTCTGAAATGATGTGATAAATTTGATTTATTTACTTGGTTTGGGTATGAATACTGAATATATAACTATCTATTTGTTTTCTTTGATTGAATTTTGAAGCTGTTAATAACTTCATCTGGCAGTAATTGTTACTACTACTTGTCGCAAAATCACGAATTTTAGATTTAGCCATAACTGCTTAGAAGTAGCAGTGATGGTAGTGACAGTGATAGTAGTAGTCATGATACCAATAGCATAGTTTTTGTGGAACAACATATTTGGTTTTGGACTCAATATGTGTACGCTTGATTGACCTCAGGTCTGATCCTGGTACAATGAAGCAAGGGAAAGTCCCTAAGAGAATTCACAAGGCCGAAAGGGAGAAAATGAAGCGTGAACATTTGAACGAACTCTTCCTTGATCTTGCCAATGCTCTTGGTAACTTCTTATGCCTCTGTTATTTTTCTTTAGTCGCATCACTATGTTCAAATTTTACTGTTTACCTGCTTGCTCCATTCGATATGACAGTTATGTTTTATATTTACTTTGTCTTGCTGTACCATATCTGATATGTTGCTCGAATTTGACTTTACGTGCATGTTCCCCCCCTTTTCTTTTGGTGTTTTGGTGGTGATGGGGATAGATCTCAGTGAGCCGAACAATGGAAAGGCTTCAATATTGATCGAAGCTTCTAGACTGCTAAAAGACTTGCTCTGTCAGATCCAGTCCCTCAAGAAAGAGAATGTCTCTTTATTGTCTGAATCTCATTATGTAAGATTGGCACTTTTTTCCCTCCTTTGATCCCATCATTTTACCCTGTTGAGAATACTGCATGTTGAATTTTGATGTTTATGTGGAAAAGCTTTTATTGTTTGCTAGTTTACTTGAAATCCATTCCGTTTGTGTTACAGCATTCTGGCCAGTTACTTACTTGAGCCGATTAGCAATACGTCACAATTTGATGTCACAAATCAACACACTATTTGACCTGCGTGTAATTCATGTGATTGGCTTAATTGGACAGGTGACCATGGAGAAAAATGAGCTAAAGGAGGAGAATAGTAGCCTAGAAACTCAAATTGAGAAGCTTCAAGGCGAGATACAGGCAAGAATAGCTCAATCTAAACCTGACTTGAATGCGCCTCCTCAATTAGAGCTTGAGTCACCAGAGCAGACAACTTTTTCAGGACAGAGTTTCCAATTGCCTACCGTAGATCCTACCTTGCAGCAAGGACCTACTGTTTTAGTCGTCCCCTTTCGTCCCGATCTTCAAGCTGCTTACCCAGCTCCTACTGAGATCACGCCAAACCCTCCACTTGTTATCAGTAAACCTCATGCCAGGTATCCCACACCAGCAGATTCATGGCCATCACAACTGCTTGGAGAGCAACCAACTTCTAGCTAAACATGTTAATTTGTAGAGTTCTAGTTTATGTATTGCTATAACCAGCCAATTACCTTATCTAATTGCAATGCTGGTCTGGAGCTGTGTATAAATTTTATATATTCAATGATCTTAGAAAATTTTACTCAATTCTATTGTGCCTTAGTTGTGAGTTGAGCTAGTTCGACTTCTTTTTATTTTTTTCTTTTCCATGAGCTGAGCTGAAAAGATGTAGCCTATGATCTTGGCAGTTGGTGAAGATCATATGGTTGAGATTTCAAGTTTCCAATTTGCCATAGTTAGGATGTGAGTCATCATTTGTTCTGGATCCAACTGATTGATTGGTTGCAGGAATTATTGACTGCAATGAAAAAAAGATCCTTGGTTTTGTGGAGATTATTTTATTGTGCTTTTCCTTGGGACCGTGTCTGATGATTGAGCCACAGAAATGAGTGGATTCGTCTATTCTAGTTCTGGGATGAAATCTTGTCTTGACACTTCTTTTTGGTAAGATTTTAAAGGGAAGTGACTGAACAATGAACATGGGAAAAAAGTCACCTTTAATTTCGTTTTTTCGTTTTCAACACATAGGGATAGAAGAAACTGGTCAACTTTTTATCTCTACTTTGGTAGAATGGATTCCGATTATGATTGAATGGGAAATGCATTATCTTGGCAAAATTTTTGTTGGAGTGCGCCTGCGTGGAGTAACCGTGCCTTCAAAAGGTAACAATTATTTTGATTATAAAATCAATAAACAAACTAGTCGTTCTACCGGTCGGTACTTTAGAGTTGTAATAATTTCTTTTTGACAAAAATGAAATGATAATCATTCATTTAAATCGAGAGATTACATCATTCAACACCGCTAAAAACGTAAAGGATGAATCTGCGAACAAACTCACAACATCCAAGTTAATAACATATAACGGCACAATGCCTACAAAAATATATGATAAAATTAAAGTGACCGGAATATCCATGGCCTTCGGATCTGCAACGTTGACGCCCAAATCTTTGATTGAATAATCGATCTTTCAATATTAATCAAATGAACACCACACGAAGACGGGAAATCAAACAACGCCGCACAAGACAACAACCAACAAACCACCACACTTAGATAATGAAATCACAAAGAAAAAAAAAACCTAGATCTATGCGAAAATCACTTATTTAGATTGAGAGAGAGAGAGAGAGAGAGAGAGAGAGAGAGGTGATTTCAGGTCAAGAATTGACCCAAAACCACCCCTCAATGAAGAAACTGTAAGAGAAAACTTAGAGAGAGAAAACTAGGACCGACTTGTTCGAAAGGGCGAGGAGAGGAAGCATCTTATTTGTTGCCTTGCAATTTTTATAATGATAACACTCTTAGAGTTGTAATAAAATTAAATATGAATATAATATTAATATGTGAAGTAAAGGTGTAGGGCTCGATGTGAGTTCTTTAGAGTTCACCATTAGAATAAAAAATAATTGAGTTGCGTCAAGATAATGTGTCATAATGGGGCCCACAAAATAATCATGGGAAGAGATTACCATTGGATAGAGCTGTCAAAACAGGCGACCAGCCCGTTTAGGGTCGGCCCTAACGGGCTTCGGGATTTATCGGGTCGGGCCAAAAAATCAGCTGAAAAACGGGCTTAAAATATACTACCTGAGCCCAGCCTTACACAGGCTGGCCCGTATTAAAAATTACATTTTTTTTCTTAAAAAAGTACTAAATAATTCATGGCATAAAAATAAATTGTAAACATTTTCGTACAAACGTCGTAAACTAAAACGGCGAGGAAAACAATTTTAAATAAATTAAATACATAATTATAAATATTTATATATTCGATCTTTAAAATTATAAATACATAAACGAGTAAATATAGTTTTATATTAGAAACCCAGTAAAAAATATAAAAAAGGAGAAATTGAAGTCGGCAGCAGTAATTTGGTTGGTCCACAAATTTTGGGTCGGTGACCGAACCCACTAGAACCTCACCTATCCAAAAGCTTGACTACCTGAAGACCACAGTGGTCCAGCAATCCATCCCATTCATCTTTCAAATCATAATCTCCTTTCCCCAAATCTACGGTGTATATCCTTCAAATCACTCAAACACAAACACAAACACAAACACACATATTCCTTCTACTTTATTTTTCCCACAACAGTCCACTTTTTTTCTTATTCGTTTCATACAAAGCCCAACAAGGCAACAACTCACACTACACACACTCTCACTTTATCTTTCTTTCCCAAAACATCTCTGTTGTGTCGTGAGTGAGTGTTCGATCGAAGCCACATACAAATTTAGAAACACGTAACACAAGATCAAAGATGGGTGGATCTGGATCTGGTGCCGGTAGTTTTCTTATGGTTCTTCTCAGAAATTTTGATGTACTTGCTGGGTATGTCTTTTTTTCTTACAACCCTAATGTGCCTTACTTACTTTCCTCTTTTTTTCAATTAAGACCAATGTGCTTCTTTTTAACTTGTGTTTCTATTTCAGACCTGTGATTAGTCTTGTTTATCCTCTGTAAGTACAATCTCAATTCCCCTTTTATTAATAATATTTGTAAATTAGTGATTTTTACTTCATTGTCCTGTGTGAAGGGTTAAGGTATTGTTTGAGAATGGATTGATTTGTGTGCTGCAGATATGCTTCAGTTAGGGCAATTGAGAGCAAGTCTCCTGTGGATGATCAACAGTGGCTAACCTATTGGGTTCTGTATTCATTGATCACTCTTTTCGAACTTACTTTTGCCAAAATTCTTGAATGGTATACCTAACCTACCCTTTTTATGTTTTTTACTTGTGAATTTGATGATACATTTAAGAGTTTAAATTTTAGGCTTTGTTGGTTGTATCATATTCTGGATGTTATTGAGATATCTTAAGAAAAAGTGGTTAAGGAATCATCTGTGTGTGTAAGCTGGCTTTGGTTACCTTCCAATCTGTAGGGTTATTCTAGTTTGTGATCATGTCCAAATATTTTTATCAATCACTATTTATGTTCTACGTTCAGTAACTTTTCACAAGCAGGTCTTTGTATATGTGCATTGGCCCTTTGGCTGTGCTAATTAGTATTAGTATTTTAGTGACACTAATGAACCTGAATGCATGTTTCGTTTAGGTTTTCTTTCTATTTGTGAATCTGAGCTACAAGATCAATGCTTTGTCCTTTCCAATGTGGTTACTAATATTGTAGAATAGTCGTATAAGGTTCGATACAAAATATACTTTCTAATTTAACTGGATGTAATGTAATGCCTTATCTGCATTGCATCAAGCTCTATATGAGTTCTTTTTTATGAGTATATTTAAAAGGGCTGGGAAAGCATTAAACTTTCGGTTGAATTTTCACAATATATATTGCAGGATTCCTATATGGCCATATGCAAAGCTGATTCTAACCTGCTGGTTGGTCCTTCCTTATTTTACTGGTGCTGCTTACGTTTATGAGCATTATGTAAGACCCTTCTTGGCCAATCCTCAGACCATTAACATCTGGTATGTTCCAAGGAAAAAGGACGTCTTCACGAAACAAGATGACATTATAACTGCTGCAGAGAAGTACATCAAAGAGAATGGAACAGAAGCATTTGAGAATCTGATCCATAGGGTATTTACATCTGCAACACTTGGTTATTATAGAATTATTATGTTTTGATTATGTTGTACTAACTGTGCCATTACTCTGCAGGCTGATAAATCTAAATGGGGCAGTAGTCACCATACAATGTATGATGAGACCTATTGAATGCAATCTTGCAGCTTCTGTCTCTTGTGGATAAGGGGGTTCGTGTACATGTTAGCATGTTACTGATTTAGTTTATGTTTTCCGAGGAGATATTTAAGTTTTTTGTCACCCTTTCCTTTTTGTCGTGTAACTATCATAGGATTAGTCATCTATGTTGTGTTTAATGGTTATGATTTATGACACATGATATATAGATAATGTTGGTACGACAGTGGAAACTTGTTGATTTTCTCGTGTTTTACTGTAACAAAGCCATCATTATTAAAGTATGGGTGTGTTTAAAATAATTCATTTGAAAGCGTTTATTCGAACACATGACATAAACTATAAAGTCATAAACACTCTTGTAAGTGTTTGAAAGAGTTTTAAAGAATACTTATCAGTAGTGTCTTTTGCAGCAACAAAAAAAAAAAACATACAATGGTGTTTGGAAGAGTTTCAAAAAATAGCTTAAAACATGTTCATAAGTTATTTATAGCTTTTACTTTTATTAGCTTGCAAGATAGTTCATAAAAATCGATTATCTAGTGTCTATCCATATTTTAGTTTTGTTAGTTTATACAGAAGTTCTTATGATAAATATACATTGAACAAATGTTTAAATTATTATACTATGTTAGGATTTGTCATCTTTAAATGAGTAAAGTGTAAAGTCAGCAAAATTAAGGATTGTTATTTCAACAAAGAGACAGCCCCCCTTTCGTTTCTTTGTTTAGCCAAAGTTTTCCTCCATAATCCATAACAAATGTCATGCACATAATGAAATTATCCAAGCCAAGTGTCACAAATAATCTTCCATTCTCAATGCAATACGCTCAACGGATAATGTTTGCTTTGCCAATTATAATGATTGCATAGCCAATCTCTAATGCCAGTGGTGGCAAAATCGAACCTGCAAACAGAATATGAATTTTCTTAAAATCCGAACCTGCAAACAGAATAGGAGTTTTCTTGAAAGATCTTCTACTCCACTCTCTAGCCTTGGACAGGAAGAAGAGAGGGTTGTACAAAGAAGGACGAATTGCAGTGGTTAAGACTCGTTTCGCCCATTCACTATTAACCCCCTTATTCTCACCGAGTGTTCATTACTTGCCTACCAGTACCTGCATATGTTGTACAAGAACGAAACAGGATGTGTCGGTACATGTTTTCTACTAGATCGAGATCAGGCTCTGGTGATTCTTCTTGTTGATGGCGTGGCTCAGATTCAGATATATGGGTCAGTAGTTGATGGAAGACCGAAAGTTCAAAACTAAACTGGTGGATAGGTTGACACATAGGTGAAGTCAATCCATGATGATGGTTGTGAGTGAGAGCATATGGTTTGTTAAAGAAAGTAGATGAGCTTAATTGTTGAAGAAGCAAAGTTGAGCGATGAGAGGAAAACGATGTGTTTGCTGTTGAATATGAATATAACTTACTAGAGGGCTACAGGCTGCCAGAAGATAGAAAAAAGAACAGAATAGGTCAGCATCACATTTTTAAAATATAGAAACTTGAAAGTTGTTTGTTTGGGCGGGGCTTGAAGTCATATAGTCCTTGCACCAAATTAACATTGTCAATCATTGTTCTCTGGTGGCGTCTAGAGTGGACTACTAATTATATATGGTCTACAGTGAACCACGATGAATATACCATCTAAAATAATAAAGGGCTCAGATTAGTAGCATGTATAATACTTCTAACCAAAAATTGTAGTTTTGTCCCGGCCATACTTTCCCGAACAATATATTTGCTTCTCCTTCACATGGATTTCCAATATAATTCTAAATCATCAGCGAGCTTTCAAGGACATTTTGAAATCATCCACTATCGAAGTCCAATTTAGCTTCCACGAAGTTATGATTTCCGTTTTGTCTAGTTTCATTTCACCAACATTTTTCACATCAAATCAAATGTTCAGATTGTTACCTTCATCGTACAAATCAGAATTGCATAGTAAAAACATGCATGGAGAAATCAAACTGTCTTCCCCCAACTAAATCCTTTATGTGAGTGCCTTAAATTTGCTCCCACCTCTCTATCCTGGACTGTTTGAGGGGTGCCGAAACTAGAAGAAGTAAGGATTGAGAGAGTCTTCAAATGTGAAGAGCAGCACTGAAACCGAAAGGGATGCAAGGCAGGTTGGAGGAGTTGCAGAGACAGAAAGAAACAGAGATGCAACTTAAGCTTTACCTCCGATGCCATCCTAATTAAGTGTAAAGGCACGAAGGAATTGAAAATTTGATGCCCATAAGAGAATGAAAGTTATGAATTGTGATCAATGGATTCAGTATCAGTAACAGCTAAATATATACACGTATTTTCTCTTTGAATGGTTACAATTGAATAGCCATCAGATAAGTGTCAACCTTGACAATCTAGGCTGTATCCTCAACCTTTTCCATTTAAACCTAACGTCATACCATGCAAGTCATCATCATCGAAGAAACATTGAAAAAATCTCAACTACGTAGGAAAATTCTGCTGTACATTGGCATTACTATTAATTGTCAACATATTATTAATAGACTTAGACTACGAGTGTGGTCATTCATCACACAGTTAACAGCTAGCACGACAATAAATGGTTAAGAAGTTCGATCAGAGGTATGATTCTTCATAGACGACAAGAAGCAACTGACAGTCCAAATCAAATGAAACAACATATGTAGAAACAGAGATGTGGCAGGGGCTTGCTAGATGAACTGAATAATTCGCAGAGAATCGATATTGGACACATAAAGCACCTGAGTGGTTTTGAATGACAATTATCTGAGATCATACATTAAGAAAGCTTAAGCTTGGCGGCTAATTTCAAACTACAGACAAACAAATCAGTAAATATATTGTGGCTAGGAAACTTCCATTCCTTGAGCAATCTTCGTTAGAGA
This sequence comes from Medicago truncatula, assembly GCF_003473485.1. NCBI lineage: Eukaryota > Viridiplantae > Streptophyta > Magnoliopsida > Fabales > Fabaceae > Medicago > Medicago truncatula. Next base: position 52,930,248 of record NC_053045.1, on the reverse strand, counting down.
AGTTATTTATATAATGATGAAAAGACGAATAGATGAAATCTACAATTGTAAAGACCAGTCATTTATCATGTGATTATCCATCTAGGCTACAAGTAAACAAACACAATATATGACAATTTTCATTACATGGTATTCTATGCCCATAGGAGAGTGCAGATCACCACCCGACTTGCAAGACAGAATTGAATTTGCTTAAAAAGAGGCTAGCAAATGTCTTGGCATACCAGCAAGGAGCTAGTTTTGGGAATCAACTTCAATTTCTGCTTCAGCTTCAACAGCATTCATAGTTTGACTTGGGTAGTCTTGAGCTTCTTCAACATTCATTGCTTGATTAAGATAATCTTGAGCTTCATCCAGTGCTGATTCCTTTGCATCAGTGGCATACAAAATCTTCTTAATTGCTACAGTAACCTGCATAGAGAGCATGTAACAATTGATTACATTTATTTTTTTATTCTTAGAAAGAAAGTTCAGCTTGACTTTTACACTGATGGGCAAATACTTTATGACTGACCATGTTCTGAAGGTATTTTGGGCTACCAACCCAGGTTTAAGAATGAATTTATTTGTAAATATTACAGTAAGCAGTTTCAAACACTAATACATTTTAATACCGCTTGAGAAATGTAGCCAGAGTTACGATCCTTGTGATGGTTAAAGAAGCAGAATAAACAAGTTGGCCCAGATAACAAAAGTCCCCAAAGCCTTTTCCCCCCTAATTGCAACTATATAGATCCAATGACATTATTATCACTTGTCAAAAAAAAAATCTTCAAACAGACTAAAAATTAGATCTGGATAATGTGTACTGGTTTCAGTGAGTTTTTCTAACTTCTAAGTCTTCCTCTATGTTCAATTATTCTGCTATCCTCCAACTAATCAAAATAAACGCTACTGCAAAATCGCTCACCCTAAAATTTATAATTCAGTCTACCAAAAAAAATTATAGTTCAAGTTTTAGGTTAACCATTCACCATCCCATCCACTTAACAAGATCCATGTCAATGCCAGAACCATCAACTTTTTGAGCAAAAACTCTGGCGGTGACTATAGTCCCGTCCCATCCCCAGTCAACCATAAAGTAATTATGAAATTCAGATAAAAGAAAATTTGTTATTGGCTAAATGATCAACCACAACAACCAAGACTTATCCCACTAAGTGGGGTCGGCTCAACACTATTGGCTAAATGATCAGAATCAGAGATTACATCACATGGAACAACAGTCAAATTAGGCATGACGACAAGCATACTAAAACATATGATTTCAACTTCAATGCACGCCTTTATTAGATTTCTTACAGGGATATCCTCCACTTCTGGAGTCTGACATATGATTTCTACATCCCGTAGTTTTGCGAAGTAAAAGTCTCTCTCTTTCTCAAGGCGGTCCACTGTAAATTTGAGATCAGTAATCTGTGAAACAGGAAATGAAAGAGTAAAGAAGGGAATAACGGACAAACAATGAGGTAAAAATTTCCCGAGAAATATATCAATTGGTACACTTTTAGTGGCAATACTCATAAAAGAACAAGCAATTTTTCAGGTGACTAAGAATGTGAGAGCAGACATATTGTATACCACAGGGGAGCATCAGGGAAATCAATAAAGTTTAAATACATGAAGAAAATGACCTGGTATAAAATTATATACAAATAACTGGAAACAGACTTTGCACCGTTTGGTAACACTTCATGGACTTCTTAGGTTATGTATGCAGTTCCAAAAATTGTTATTAGCATATGGAACCTAACGCATATACCTCTTTGGACAAAGTCTGAATCTCTGCTGAAGAATTATCCCCACCTGCCCCTCCACTTGACCTGAATGGCTTGGCCACTATACTCAAAGAAAACAACCAAAAAGGGAAGGAAATAAAGAAAAGAGATGAGAAAAGGAAAGGATTCATGTTGTAAAACCATTAGGCAAAATGTTGAACATCTTGGAATCGAAACCACCAGGAACTAGAAGCTAACCAGAGGTTCTATTAGGACCCAGTGTGTTGCCTGAGCCAGAATTATTCATAATATTGGTTTGCAGTGATTTTGATTTTTTCAGGGAACTTCGGTCCTTGCCGACCTTAACTCTTCGCTCAACAGGATTATAGTTCCTACAAAATAAAATAAAAAAAGTAAAAATAAAATGAAAATATTTTGACAATATTAACTACACAGTACACTGAGAAATATGAATGCATGTCATAATATTGCATTTCTAATTATTTTAAAAGATGTGTGAGTGTACACGTATTAAAGAACTGATACTACAATTACATATTCATACAAGATATGTAGATACGTTAATATTTGGAGCTTTTCAATGATGACAAAGATACTCAGAGCAAGTAGCATACTCATTCATAATGCCGCCATTAATAGAATCGCAGTAACGTTTCAGCCATTGGAGGAACTCCAAGTTGTCCAAAGGTCTGCCTTTAACAAGCCTGCTAACTTCAATATGCTGTCAAATGATAGTCATGTTAAGCCAAGAGCCACTATATAAAAGCTCACATTTCAGCATAAAACTTATCCAACCAATAAAAATGGGACTGAGCATAAAAATCATATTACACATAAAAAATTTCCTTCTCTAAATTCCTATTGTAGCCTTAGCCGACCTGCCTAAAGAGATAATTCCCCAATATTAGAGTATGTCAGTGATGCAGGGTTGATGATAAATATTGGGGCTGCAAGAATGGGTTGTGAAACAAGGAAGCATCAATAAAAAACAGTTGATCGGAATTATAATGAAATGCCGTCAAATTATCCATCAATAGAATTTCTAGGCCTTGAGAAACACATTATTCACAATGGAAGCATGGCTGGCCCATAATTCACATGTCCTCAAATCAGAGCAATCAGATACCAAGTTGAAAAAAGAGGAAGCATAGTTGTATTTTATAGGCAAGCAGAATTTGTCCTAACTAATGAGATGAGATACAAGAAAATAAAATCAAAATAAAAACTGTACACAATCAGTCCCCTGATTACAGTTATATCACAATACAGAAGAAATACAAGCATTTGATATGCTATTAAGAGCCTGTTTCGATTGGCTTATTTGAACTTATCTTTTGGCATAAGCACTTGGGACCCTTTTGAGAGAACTTATGAAAACAGGTTATGACATATTCATAAGATGTTTTTTAGCTTATTTCCATAAGCTTTCCATGATAGATAGTTAATGAAAACAGCTTATGACATATTTATAAAATGTTTTTTAGCTTATTTCCATAAGTTCAACGTATCGTAAATCGTGATCATGAGAAGATACGGATACCTTATCAATTTTCAGCTTGTTGAACACATCCTGCAGAACTTTGTAATTCTGGATCTTATCATACTCAGTCTTCGCATCAAAATTAACCTATAATAAAACCCACATTACAAAATTAAAAAAATAAAAATAAAAAAAATCACAAAATAGCACAAAAGAAAATTAAAGCATAACAATGTAACAACCACCTTGTGCATTGGAACAACTCCTTGATGAGTCACATCCATCATTTGGCATTGTACAGCACCAGATGCAGCCTAACCAATATCATAAACAAGATCAGCATTAAATACAATATTATACATAAAGTACATTAGAAGCTGCTATGAATTTATTAGCAAAAACATGCAAAAAGGATTAGGGTTAGGATTTGGTTACATCTTCAATGCGTGAGAGATTGAGCTGAAGTAGGTTGTTGATCCAATTCAGAATCTCGTTCCTGCCGACAAAGTATGCACTATCCATTATACCTATATTCGTCGCCATTTTCGCAGAAAGAAAGAGAAAATTGAGATTGAAGAGAATAAGAAGAAGAAGAAGAAAATGAGAGTGTTTTGAAGAAATCGAATGTGTGAAGTATGGTGCTGCGGTGTTCTGAATTTGTAGTTACTCTCACTCTTCAACTCTATAACGCGTAACGTTCTTGGTAAATGGTGCGAAGCCAATTTTTTAATAACTAGTTCAATTTAAAATTCTAACTACTTTTTTGTCAAAAATAATTTTTCCATGTAGATTATATATTTTGTTTTAACAAATTCCATGTAGAGTATATATCATTGGCTTTAAAAATGAATGCTTCAAATATATGATAGAATAGATGATAAACTTTACTACGAGTTTTAAGGTAGTTCTCTACATGTTTTCGGATTTAAATTCTAAACTTTGATTAAACTAAAAAAAGACCAATCATTTCATTTGGAACGTTCTACTCTTGGTCTATTACACTCTGTTTGGTTGAAGAGAAATAGGGAAGAGAGAAAGAGATAAGAGAGAAAGAGAGAAGAGATGATACTTTTCTCTTGTTTGGAATGCAAAGAAATAGGGAAGAGAGATTTAAAAACTGTAGGGCCCACCACTTTAATCTTCTCTCCAAAGTAGGGAAGAAAGGGGTGAGAAAAGTTTCTAGTCTTTGTTATTCCTACTTTGCCCTTGCCTTCAAATGTTACAAAGTTCTCATGGCATTCAACACCAATCCAATGGTACTGCCGGTGGAGGCTGCAGGCATGAACTGCTAATGGAGCAACGTTGAAGCAACACAAGAGAAAAGTAGTAGTAAAAACAATTTGTAGTAAAAATACAAGTAAATATAATATTTATTTCTGTTTAAAAAAATTATTTTAATTTCTTAATTAAGTTAAATTAAAATAAACTACATTAACTTCATTACAAAATTAAATTGAAATATATATGATAAAATTTTCAATTTTTTTTTTCTTAGTATAAGATATTTTGGTCTTTTTAAAAATTAAACACACTTCTTTCTTCTATATTTCTCTTCTTTTTCTCTTGTACCAAACAACCCATCAAATCTACTATATTTCTCATCTCTTTCTCTCTTCCCATACTCCCTCTCACTTATTTCTCTCTTCACAACTTCTCTTCTAAACCAAACACATCCTTAATGTTAATTATCTGTTTAACTACTGCTTCAAACCCGTGTCTTTTTTATATTGCTAACCTCATGTTAATATTTGGTGCCATTTGGCAATTTTAAAGATAATAATATTATAATCTAAAGTTGATGGATGTCTTATTGTCAATTAGGTCAACTTTTGCCGGTTTCTTTCCATTTTGGAAAAAAATATATTATTTGTGTGGTCCGTCTCTATCTTTTTTTTATTCTTTTCCACCTACTTTTGCTTTTTTTATTTGAGGATTCCACCTACTTCTGTTCTAAGTTAATTAATGCTTTTTTTTAGTTTGTGTACTTTCTCTCTTCTAGTATTTCCGCAACTTTTCTACGGCACCAAAAGTTTTTTGTGTAATAATTTTTTTTGGGTTAAATATATTTTTAATCTTATAAATATGTCAACTTTTTATTTTAGTTCCTTTAAAATTTTTCTTCAACTTTTAATCCCTATAAAATTTTCCTTCAATATTATCAATTTCCTTTTTAAATTTCAAAACTGTCCTTATGCTTTGCGCTTTTGAGAGGAAAAAATTTATGTGTACTTTCTTGTGCTGTTTTTTATTTTCTTTCCCTATCTTGCCCGATATAATTTGCATTTTGATGTTTTATATTCATTAACGTAACTTTTTCTTTTGGTTACTTGATTCCTTTGCTTTACTCATGTTTACTTTTTCTTACTTGCCTGTTAAATTTTGTTTGTATTCAATTTTAATTTGTTGTGTTTTTATATTCTAGTTTATGTAGATTTAATTATTATTTTATTTGGAGGGGAGGCAATAGCCTTACTCGAGATCCTTTACTTTGCTAATGCAAACAGATGAAATTGGGTTGTGTTCGAGTCCGACTCATTTACTCTAGTGCAAACTCTATCGTTTTCGGGCCACGGTGATTTAGAATTCTATGTTATTGTTTCTATTATTATTTATCAGTTATCTTTACATTCCAACTTCGAGGTGAAGTTTGTTAGCAGACAAGCGAACATGGTTGCTCATAGTTTAGCTATGACGGCATGTTCTTGGGTTAGTCACCGTATTTTTTTTTTTTATCCTTCTTGTATTGAATATTGATTGATTAATGATAATAGTTAACTTTGTTTCGGTAAAAAAAAAAATATATTCCTTTTACATTTTTTTGTACATTCGATGTATTATTTGTTTTTTGACACTTTTTTTAAGAAACTAATATGAAATTATCATAAATAGTTATAATCTCAGCCTAAGATATGCATAGAATTGTAACAAAAAAAAAAAAGTCAAATAAATGTACTACAAAGTCAAGTCAACTACTGAAAAGAGTTGAAGTGAACATCCCAAGATAAATTAAGGAATTTACCCACCAAATTTACAAATCAAGTGATAAATTCCAAAACTTACATTTTAGCCACCCAAAGACTAAAACTTTCATTGCATAAAACACTTGTTGAATCAAAAGCTCCTTATTTTGAAAAACACTAATTTATCTCCTTCCAAATATATTTCAAACACAAGCACGCTATAAGATAAAGAATTGATCCTATTTTTTTAAGAACACAAAACCATACCATCAAACTGAGTGCAATATCAGAAATAGAATTAGAGAGAACACTATTAATATCAAGCCAATTTAAAACTAGAACCCAAATTTTACCAACCAAACAAATGTTAAGCAAATTCATCTCATCCACAACCTCCGAAATAGAGACGATGACTATCATGTAAAATTTCACAACGAACACAATTATCCTTGATTAGGATTCTATTGTGAAAAAGACATCAAACAAATACGGACGTCTTTAGCAAAGATACTTTATTTTATATAATATACGTAAGTGAAGATAACACTTTCAACTCCACATGAATTAACAAATAATAAGCATCTTTAAATGAATATCAGTTACCATTACCAAGATCAAAGAAACTAAAAACCCAAAGAAACCTTGTATTTTACGGACCAAGCACAAAATCAAACCAACAAAATACATTTCATTTGCAGTTCAAAAAATATGTATTTCATTTAATTTTTTGTTGAAAGAAAACGGTTGACCGTAGGAAAATGCTTACATCAGCAATCTAGTATCATTTTTCTTTAAAGGAATATATCACTTTTTTTTTTACGTTGGCAATGACAATTGACAATACATCATAGGAAGTTTAGACTTTTGACTTTAGACATGTTTAGGGGACAAGGACAATGCTAGCAGTCTTTGCTTAAGAGTCGAAACTAGTTTAAGTTTCCCTCAACAGCAAAAAAGGAACTGGGGTTACAAAAAAGCAACCATCAGTTGTTTCATTTTCATCGTTAAAAACGTTGTTTATTAAATTGGTCGAAAATTAGGAGTCTATTATTTGACAAAAACATTTTCTATTTTTAATTTTTTAAAAATTTGTGTTAGGTTTACTTCATAACATTAGAAAAATAACTTCTAAATTGAGTCAGTGTGTTGGAGACAAAGTGCAAGCTAAGTATAATGAAAATAGTTTTTTTTGACAGTTTCATTTTTTCCGAAAGTGCAAGACAATTCATTATTCCAACATTATATTTTATCATTGTTAACAAATAAAAGCAACATAAATTTTACAAATAGTTAAATAAGTTTTTTCAAAGCAAATTGGAGAAGGTTGCATTATGGTAGCGCGTCGACATCTCAATTATGTTGGCAACTCAATGCACCATAGTCTTGGTATGCAGAGAGAAGTAATTTGAAGAAATTGAATTTATTGATTTCATTGATCAATATTTGATAACATGGACAATACAGTAGCACAACTTATATACAATGGAAAAAAAGCTAGCTAGCCAAAACAATTACGGAACTGACTATTTTAATTCTAATTAAATTAATGAAAGACTAAGAGACTAACTAAGTTAAATACAAGAACGACTATAATTACGAGTGATAAATGGTAATACTGCCCCTCAAGTTGGACTATACAGATTGCAAAGTCCCAACTTAGAAATGAAGCTTTGAAACGAGGTGGCATGAAGGGGTTTAGTAAATACATCAGCAAGTTGAGGTGATGATGGAACTGATAAGAGGTGAATGGTGCCCTTTTGAATCTTTTCTCTAATTACATGGTAATCAATCTCAATATGCTTTATACACTCATGAAAGGTAGGATTATGAGCAAGATAAATCGCTGATGCATTGTCACAATAAACTGAAGAAGGAGATCTGATAGGAATGTATAGGTCAACAAGGAGGTAATGAAGCCATTGAATCTCACAGGATAAACTAGCCAAATAATTTGAAGAAATTGAATTTATTGATTTCATTGATCAATATTTGATAATATGGACAATACAGTAGCACAACTTATATACAGTTACCCCACAACTTCATCAAAACAACTTTGATCTCACACACGATAGAAGTAAGGTCTGGAATGAATTTGTAAAGAGCAACTCATCATAACTATTACCCCACAACTTCACAAAGGAGTAGGTCTATTGTAGCAAACCCAATATATATATTATATAGTCAAAGTTTATGATCGTATCTTGCTAAACAACTTCAGAAATAAAGTTATTCTAATTTTTTTTTTAAAGAAAACTTCAGAAATAAAGTTATTCTATTATTATGTCCCTTTTTGTTTTTTAAATTTTCTTAAGCTAGCTTCAACATTAATAATAAAATTAGGATTTTTTTTAAGAATCTTTTCATTTTTTATAAAAAATTGAGTTGGTGAATCATTTAATTGTGTGAAGAGCTTGTCACCATCCCCACATACAAATAGGCAGAATGCATTTATTATTATGTCGATAAGACATAGTTCAACTTACAATATTGAGACTATTAGGTTAGATGTTTTTTGTGGTCGAATCCCTAATTTTTATTTTATGTGTGAGTTTTTAGGTGGTGTTTGTCACTTTATTTTGAATAACTTTAACCAAATATATTTTTCCTCTTTATATTTTGGTAGTATTCATCCAAATTTTCTCCAAGATTTACTTTGCCATGACATCGCTCATCGACCAAGCATGTGTAACTTTTATTTGAATTCAAAATAAGAAATGTTGGAAATGAGATCCTGCATGTGAGAGTGAATGAAATCCTTAATTAGGTTTCAAAACCTTTTGGCATTATTTAGTTTTTCTTTATAATAGTATTTTCGCTTAATTGCATTTTTGGTCCCCTATCTTTTCAAAAGTTGCAATTTTGTCCCCCTAACTAATTAAAATATAAAACAACCCCTATATATTGGATCTTTGGCCCCCAAGGTCAATTTTGACTCGGTCAACGCACACGTGTATTTTTTTATTATTTAAAAAATAAATTTTTTATTTTTAAAATTTAAAAAAAATATTTTTTATTTTTTAAAAAATATTTATTTATTTTAAATTGCACATCAACGAAGACCAAGTCAAAATTGGCCTTGGGGGCCAAAACTACCAAAGATCCAATACATAAGGGACTGTTTTGTATTTTAATTAGTTATGGAGCTAAAATCGCAACTTTTAAAAAGATAGAGGACCAAAAGTGCAATTAAACCTAATATTTTTAGTTTCAAATTTTAAACAACTATCTGTGGTGGGGTATTCTTTTTTGTTAGCAAAAAGTTACTTGTAGGTTACCAAAAATCAATCTCAGCCATTCAAATTAAAAATCAATATATCCATGGCTATAAAGACAACTTTTTCATGGTAGAAAACAACTTCCCTTTCCCATGCTAAAACTTCACCATTGGGCGGAGGTATTACTGAGATTTAGACATTGCTTTAAATAGGACTATTTCTGGAAAAGTAATGATCAATGTTTGTGAAATTTTATAAATAGTCTTATATCAAGGGACAAAAGGTTTTTAGTAAACTATTTCTATAAGAAAGGACAAAGGGAGTAATCACTTCTCTCTAAACCTTAAGACTATCGTTTTTCACCGAGATAGACATACAATAATCATGATTAAGACATAAAAGAGTACAAAGAAAGTGCTACAAATCCCCTTAATGGTGGTATAAAACTTGAATGTATGCACGATGATTCTTAGAAAATTGATGAACATTATTCAATGAAAAGGAGTAAGAAAAATATGTTAATATAAATTATGGGTTGATTTAAAATAGAGTATTAAAATTAAATACAGCGAAAATCAGGCTGTTACACAAAATATCAATCTATATTATTATAAAAAAGAAATACAATATCAATCTACGTTGATTGATGTAATATGTTTTTATTTTTAGGGAATTGATGTAATATGTTATGAGATAAAAAATATCTTAATTTCTAATAACAACCATAAATTTAAAACAACTTTCTATGAATATAGAATATTTTATAAAACTATAAGCATTGTGAAGCCGTATAATTTTTTTTAAAAAGTTAATTTATATGTCTTTTGCCTATTTATTTGTTAAACTTTTTTTTTTTTTTGGGTAAACATGATATTGGTTCACAAATTCTTGGTAGAGATGACTAATCTCCGTCAAGAATCAATGGGGCACAAAAGGTGGATTCTTCGCTTTCAATCGATTTTTTTGTCTCATATGCATGAGCCACGAATCATGACCACATGTTTAAAGGGACCTAAAACTCTTACCACTTGGACTAATTCATTATTGATTTTGGTACACTTTTTATTCTTGCATTAGACATTCATCTCACCATTTATATTTATTTTTAAGATATTATTATAGTTGTAAATTTAAATAAATTCAATTTAATATACTTACACGTGTATTCGTACATTAATATCAAACCCGGGCAACACCGGGGCTTTAAACTAGTAAGTAATAAATTAGAGTTCCAACATATTTGACTTGAAAAAGGGGATGTTAATAAAAAAAACAGTAACCATTTGAAAAATACCAATAGTTTCGAAAGTGGGCTTTTATTAAAATGAAAAGCCCAGCCGAGATTAGGATTTTGAATGATTTAAAAGCATAAAGCTCACCATTTCATCATTTTCACAAAAACCTACACCGGCGGCAGCAGCAAGCAGCGGCGACAAATCGGAGAACAAACATGGTTCACGTTGCGTTTTACCGAAACTATGGCAAAACTTTCAAGAAGCCCCGTCGTCCATACGAGAAGGAGCGTTTGGATGCTGAGTTGAAGCTCGTCGGAGAGTATGGTCTTCGCTGTAAGAGAGAGCTGTGGAGGGTTCAATACGCTCTTAGCCGTATCCGTAACAATGCTAGAACACTTTTGACACTGGATGAAAAGAACCCTCGTCGGATCTTCGAGGGTGAAGCTCTTTTGAGGAGGATGTTTAAGCATGGCTTGCTTGATGAAACTCAGAACAAGCTCGATTATGTCTTGGCTCTCACTGTTGAGAATTTTCTCGAGTGTCGTCTTCAGACTCTTTGTGTTTAAATCTGGCATGGCTAAGGGGTGTATTGGATTGAGATTTTAAAAGACTGTTTTGATAAAAAAAATCTTAAAGATTTTAAAAGACTTTGTTTGTATTGATTTTATGGAATTTTAAAAGACTTTTTTTGAAAGACTTTCTACAATCAAGATTCTTTAAAAATCTCAAAAAACAAAGGTACAGTTATAAATCAAGCAACCGAAAAAAAAAACATTGAATCAATGAGTGTAATATTTCTTCAAAAAGTTATGTTAGTTTATTGATTATAATAATTTGATTGAAAAATGCATGTTATAAGTAGAAAAATGCAAGTAGAAAAATTATTATAATATCAATGAACGTAAAAGTTATATTAAGAAAAGTGCAAGTTAGAGGCATGATGATTTCGACAATAAGTTTGTCAAACAAAATATATAACCTGCCATTGTTATAGTAGAACAGAAAAGAATTTGGAAGAAACGTAAAAAAAATAAAAATAAAAAAAATTTGGAAGAGTATTACAAAATCTCAAGGCTATGTGTGGGAGATAGAAAAATCTCAAGGCTAGGTGTGAGATTGTTAGTAGGTACATTTTACACTAAACAATCTCACAAAATCCTTTACTCACAACAATCCATTAAAATCCGTAGAGTTTTGAATACCCGTAGACAATTTTTAAGTTATGCAAAATCTCAATTGAATACCACTGAATTTCATTGCTCATTAAAAAATCTTGAAAATCCTAATTGAATACCACAAGAATATTTTATATTCCTTAAAAATCTTGATTGAATACCACAAGACTTTTATAAAACAAAAAAGTATTTTAAAATCTTTTAAAATCTCAATCCAATACACCCCCTAAGTCCATTCACCATGCTAGGGTTCTTATCTGACAGAGGCACATTGGTAATTTTATCGCATCTAAGTTAATTTATAATTTTGATTTCATGTTATCAGGAATCATTATATATATCAATATGTTGTCATGAATCACACTTTTCATTGTAGTTAATCATTCAATTGGAACTGGTCGATGTTTTTTTGGCTTCGGATCCATGTCCTTAATATAATCATACAAATGTTTTGTTAATTTGTTTAGGGTATAATCATTAGGACTTACCGTAACATTATATTTGTAAACACAGCTCATATGCTTTTGACAATCAGCTCAGATGCTTGTGTTAATTATGTATACAGTGAAACTATGTTTTTTTACTTGATTGTTTTGCTGGTACGTAAAGTAGGTAGAGATGGTGTTGAAAACTGACCCAAAAAGCATGATAGCATCTAAACCTAGTTCTAGTTCACCTGATGGAATTTCGTCAACAAAAATAGATAATTAATATTAGCATTAAGACTAACGAGCATCCATGTCAATGATATTGGATAGATTTTGCTTATTTTGATAGTGAATTTACTCAACAGTGTTGTTTGATGTGGATGATGTTTGGATTAGTTGATGTTGGTTTTGTTGTGTGATGTGTAACACCCCATTTTCCCAACGTAAAAATTTCATTTAATTAATCAGAGTAATTCATATAAACGGAATGTCACACTTCTTTTCTTAAAATCATCAACTGAGCAAAGGCTCCAGGGCATCAAGCCACCAACAATGAAATGCTAATCCATGGATTCGACCTCTTAAACATCTTTAATCGACAACCTCTTATATAATCCAATAATTTGGAACTTCATCATCTTAATCAACTTAGACCGACTCATGCAGCTTAGTTAAATAACAACAGCAACACAAGCAGTATACAAAAACAGCATGACATAATAATGTCAAATGCAAGTCAATAACATCTCAATTATTCACATATAATTCAAGTAATGCATATACAATTATATCACAATATAAACAACATAAAATCATCATAAATCAGCTTCACAGATCATCATTAATATTATATATAATATTCATAACTACCACAAGGTTCAACTCTCAACGACTCGTGCGACAAAGATCGCAAAATCCTAAACAAGCATTCTGTAACTGGGTCACTCGCGAGGCGAGAGCCTCTGCTCGCCATGGCGAGTTCTGGTCAGATTCCCAAAGTTTCATTCTAAAATCTTTCCAGGTTCAATCTCATTCTACATTCTTTCCTAATCATTATTAGATATGTTCAGGCACTCAAAAACATATAAGGATCAACTCAAAAGTCAAAATCACGGAATCTTGCAAGCTCTCTAGTCAAGCTCGCTAGGCGAGTTCATCTGTTCACTATGGCGAGCTGCAACGTGCAACTCGCAAGGCGGGTAAGGTTTGCTCGCGAGGCGAGCGATGAAGTTCATCACTCGCCGTGGCGAGGATCATAGCTCGGGAGGTGAGCGATGAATGTCGCTACGGGCAGAAGTGCAGTTTTTCACAAAAATCATAAATTCTCATGGTTTTAAGCCTAATCTTGATTCTAGAATTCATCATAATCAATATCTAAGGTCTAGGAACAATTTCTAGATCAATCTAACAAGCTTCCACCGTTTAATCATTAGTTCTTCAATTTTAACCTACTTTTCGATTTCTCTAAAACTCATCCTGTTAAACCTAACCATTGATTCACATACTTAATAGAATTGCAAAGTTAGTCTCCCCCTTACCTTAAGATTAACGATCGACAACCTTTCCTCTTGGTTCTTCTCTGACTTCTCATTTTCTCCCCTTTTCTCCCAAAAACAGTTTGTACGAAATCCTTATTTTCTAATTCTAACTCTCCCCTTTTATATAAATCCTTAACCTACTTATTTTTCTCTTATATCCAAATCTCCCCAAAATCTCAATATTCTATTCTAATATATATATATATATATATATATATATATATATAATATTTCTATATCGAATAATAAATATATCTCTATAACATATATATATTTCTACACTAAATAACATATATTTTTACAACAAATCATTTCTACAACAAATAACATATATTTCTACAACAAATCATATATATTTCTACAACAAATAACATATATATTTCACTAATAAATATCAACATATAACTTAACAAAATATCACTCATCTAATTTCCAAAACAGCCCCCACAACTTTAATCTTATTTTATTTTCAAATCCTATTCCATTAAATAATAAAATAAGCCACTTAATAAATCACATAATCATATAAATATATTCTAAACTTATTAAAACAATCAAATAAATCAAATAATTCAAAGAGGGCGTTACATGATGCTTTATGTGTTTGCGCAATTTTGTGTTGTCTTATTTAATGTTGTTGTGACAATGTATGTTCGAAGAAGATTGATTTTGTAGCAATGTTTCGAAGAAATAATACTGTCTTTTTGGAGCAATGTTTGGAAGGAATAACACTTTAATTTCTTATTATTTCATACATGTTTTGCATCTACTACCAAAATTTCAGTCTAAGTTTTGATGATCCAATGCTAATGCGAGTGTATTTATAAAGTGTGGAAATAATTAATAATAATGTCGCTTTTGCTTTCACAGGGTTGGGAGGCAGGTTGTTAACATCCCATCCTTCATGGTGAGGGTTGATTCACAGAAGCACATTGACTTTTCCCTCACAAGTCCCTTTGGTGGTGGTCTTCCTGGTCGCGTGAAGTGAAAGAACCTTAAGGCTGCAGCCAAGAAGGCTTCCGGTGGTGATGGAGATGAGGAGGATGAAGATTAAATAATTAACTTACAAATTCTCTTGATTTTGGTCATCCTGGTCGCGTGAAGTTAAAGAACCTTAAGGCTGCTACTTAGAAGGCGTCCGGTGGTGATGAAGACAAGGAGGATGAAGATAAAATATATAATTTCTGCTGCTTTCAATCTTGCACCTTCCTTCTTATTTATGTCTAGACTATTTAGATTATTTATCATGGATGATTTTTACAATTTTGCTACCGTTTCTTGGGTGAGTTAAAACTTTAGCTGATATATTTTGTTTTTACAACTTCTTTTCCAAATATTAAGTTTTGCTTCCTCTGTGTTCTCTTAGATTTAATTGAAGGCTATAGGTTTAATGGCATTTCTGAGATAATATTGCAGTCTGAATGCACCTGGACCTGGTTATGTTTTTGATATTATAATGGAAAGTATCATAGGCCTCGTTTGTGATGGGAACATAGAACTATGAACATGAATAAAATACTTTTGCTTTGAGCATCCAGTTAATTGAATGATAGTCTATTTGTTGTATGCCATGTTAAAGATGACATTCTGAACATAAACGAAAATGAGTTATAAGATTTTTGTTGGTTAAATCGGAACATGTATGCATGTTGTCAATTTATTGTTCCTAGCTCTTACTGTTGTTTGTTTGGTTCTGTTTTTCTGGGAACGTCAATAGAACTTCCTGCGACATATGTAGCTCATGAAATTACTTGTGCTGCATAATGTTTAAAATTGTTGTGATTTCATCTGCCTGAATGTCATCTGCACAACGAGCTATTTTAGTAGCAAGTTTCACTCTACATAATGCTGACTGTCATCGCTGCAGTCTCCTGTTCTTGGTCTAAGTGCTTCCCATTTTTTAATTAAAAAATCTGAAGCTATTCACTATAAATTCATTGTTCAATCAAAACGAGTAAGGATTCTCTCCATTTATTTAAATTTTAAATTAAATGGAGCACGCAATTTCTAAAATATATAATTTCTGCCTTTTCTATCGTCGTTGTAGAGCGAATATCATTGAAATTGTTTTGAGAGATTGTTTTTCTAGTGAATGATAAAAGAATAGATATGATTAAATCCAAACAGGCCCTGTGTCATTTTGAAAAACATTCTCACGTGCGAAGTATTTTTCTACTAAATGTTGTTGTGTGATTAGATCATTGGTTGTCTGTGACAATGTTGGGTTTGCATTGTTGTTTAGTTTCCACGCTATCTGTGTCTTGTGCTTATAAATGTATTATTTTGCAAATGCTAAAATATGGTTTTGGTCTCCGCAAATATGCCTCGTTTTGGTTTTAGTCCCTGTAAATTTTTTTTTTGTTGTTTTTGGTCCCTGCAAATATGCCTAATTTTGGTTTTGGTCTATGGCGCCACTTTTGTGATGATTTGCACACGTGGCACAACTGAACCCATTTATTAAAAAATAGTCCTTGCAAAATCTTTTAATTTTTAAAAAGGTCCCTGCAAAATATTTTACTTTTGAAAATAGTCTCTAGAGGGACTATTTTCAAAAACAAAATATTTTGCGGGGACCAAAAACAACAATTTTTTTTACTGAGACTAAAACCAAAACGAGACATATTTGCAGGGATCAAAACCATATTTTAGCCTTTTGCAAATGTCTATTGATCTATTGTTTGTATCCTCCTAGAGTTACAGGATTAGAAGTCTTTGCTTGTTTCCTTTAATTCAATACATGTTTTGCATATACTACCTCATAACTGTCTGTAACTCTTTCTTTACTTGCATCTTTTGTAGTGGCTGTTAGGGTATCATTAATTTTCATCAATATATTCTATGTATCAAAAGAAGTAGATATCATTAAGTAATGGAGGTCTCCTTTACCATGGTTTCTGAAATGTGTAATTTTAAACTATTTACACCTAAAATTATGAGAAATGATATTTGAACAACCACTTTTTGACAACTTTTAGAACGACCCTCTTTTTCATTCTCACATGTGTTTTTATTCCCTTTCTTCTTCTTTCTCTCTGTTGTTTTTATCCAATAAGAAGAGAGGAAAAGTAATTGTCACAAAAGTTGTCTAGGATTAGTTGTACAAATATCATTCCTCTAAAACTATACTTGTTAGTGTGAACGAAATAAAAGAGAAATGTAGAGATTATTTCTTTACTTAACTTTGAATAGATCCTCAATTATATTTTTCACTTGCTGTATGCTTATGGGTCCCTAGAGTTTTGTTTAATTTTTTTTCTTTCTATTTAGTATTAATGAAATATGTTTGGGAATGGATGATAATGTCATTTTTGGTTTCATAGGGTTGGGAGGCAGGTGGTGAACATCCCATCCTTCATGGTGAGGGTTGATTCACAGAAGCACATTGACTTTTCACTCACAAGTCCTTTCGGCGGTGGTCTTCCTGGTCGTGTGAAGTGAAAGAACTTAAAGGCTGCAGCCAAGAAGGCTTCCGGTGGTGACGGTGATGAGGAGGATGAAGATTAAATTATGATTTCATTTTGCTTAGATCCTTGCTCTAGCCTTTTTATATCTGTCCTAGACTTTAGATTTTCTATCATGCAAATGACTTTTACCATTTTCCATCCCTGTTTATTGTGTGAGGAAATCTTTGCTCGAGACATGTTGTTTTTTATCCTTTCTTTTCTAAGTATTAAGTTTTGCTCCAATACATTTGATGATCTTTGTGATAATTGAACCTTTTACTTGATGCTGCGTGTAAGAGAATATTATTTAGCTGTTTGATATTGCTTATTTTGATGGTATACCTGTGTATCCAACCGAAACTTTGATCCAACTATGCTTCATATGGTGTAGGACTTTCCTGTGCCTTTTGAGAACTTATAACTGTGAAACTTGCATTAATGATCTGCTTGATCTTTATACTAGTTAGTTGGATGATATAGTCTGTGATTTGTACTCCTCCTGACATTTTAATCACAAATTAAGGTTGGTTTTGAATTATCTGTTATTGTTTTCTTTTCATCCTCCTGATAAAAACAACTGTTTGTGTGTTGTTTATTCTAGTATCCTGGGACTGTTGGTAGAAACTCAAATCCGGCACAAGTTCCTTCCTTAATATAAAAATATTAGTTCAATCAAATCTGTGGTGTATGTTTGTTTATCCTGGAAATGCTCATGTTCATGTGCCACAAAACACAAGTCCATCTGTTTGTTTACCACAACTCCCTCAGGTGTCTGTTAGAGATTTTCTTGCTGGTAGTTGCAACATAGAAAATCACCTTCTTTGTTCAAAGAAAGGGAATTACCCTCTGGATCCTTACCTAAGTAGCACGCATACCTTGATCAAGGTGGTTACGCTACTCTCCTTGTTCATCAAACTGATGAATGCGTCCTTGAAATTGTTGCACTTTTGTGTGCGTCCAATCTGTCAAGGTTCAAGGTTGGTTGTCACCCCATGATAACACCCTAAGTACTGGCTTCGAATCTCAGCTCCTCTTGATTAGACTTTCTAATTCTAAGAATACACAATCAATTTAGTCATTAAATTTTCACTCTCGCTTCTAAGTTATATAAAAATCTTCCAGTTATCAAAGAACTCTAACTTTGATTTGTTTTTTAGTTATATGATTTGTATTTGTATGTTTTGTTTGGGAGTTCAGCGAGGAGGAGAGAGCTATGACGGTAGAGGCCAAGAATAAAATAGAGAAAATTACTTTATTTAAAAAGAGTGATTTTCCAGAGAATGAGATTTTTTTTTGATGAAGATGAAATTAAAAGACAACAAAAATAAACTAGCCAATCCGTTGCCTAAATATTCCAGAGGTATTCGTAAGCAGGATGCTATCCAATTGAGGAGGAGGAGAAGTCCGCATCTTCAAAGAGTCGATATTAGTTGCAACAAATTTAGCCAACCAGTTAGCACATTCCGTTCCCTTATCTCAAAGTATGACTAAATGAGACCACCCATGGAAGAGAAGAAAGCTTTCTAATGAGAGAAAGCAAAGTTGCATGAGGATGAAAATCATTTTGTTTAGTATCAATAAGATCCGAAGTTGTCTAAGAGTCAGATTCCATGATGATAGACTTATAATCAAGATCCCACGTCAACTGAAAACCCTTCCAAATAGCTGAAAGTTCAGCAAACAAATTAGCAGCTCTGTCACAAGATCCAGAAAAACCATGAATCCAATTCCCCCTATTGTTTCTCAAAACACCTCCAAAACCTGCATTACC
Organism: Medicago truncatula; assembly: GCF_003473485.1. NCBI lineage: Eukaryota > Viridiplantae > Streptophyta > Magnoliopsida > Fabales > Fabaceae > Medicago > Medicago truncatula. The sequence continues at coordinate 52,911,261 of NC_053045.1, read as the reverse complement.
AAAAGCAGATCCGTCCACATTGATTTTAATAAAGTCTTCTGGTGGAGGATTCCATCGCAATTAACGGGTCACATGACATTTATTTGTTGGGCCAAGAGCATGAACCATGGAAGAATGATATGATATTATGTTATTGATTGATTCCAAAGTAGCTTTCCTAACATTTTGAAAAATCTCTTCATTTCTATTCCTCCAAATTTTATAGCAGGCTACTATGAACCTAATACATGTCTCCCTAACAACATGATGTTTGACCAAAATCTGATAATTTTGTATGTAGAAGTCGTTAGGATAAGTAGGATTACGGTGCCTCCAAATATTCTTTGTCATAGGACAATCACGAAGAGTATGCATATCACTTTCAACAGATTCACCACATCTATGACAAGAAATATTAGAGGTAAGATGTCTGTTTATGTTTATGATTGATATGATTTTAATGATAAAAAACTTTTTAGAGTACTAAAACACCATACTATGGACTTGAAGAATTTATGTAACTCCTCTAAAAACTGTAAAAGATTATCCTCCATTATATTTTTCAAGTTCTCCAGATTAGAGAAATTTGATATTACGTAGAAAAACAAACTTCTTGAAGTCTTCCTCTCGCAAAATCCTTGATTGTTTCCGCTTTTTATTGCAACCTTCAAAAACCTCTCTTTTTTCACGTAAATACCTAAACTGACATTTATTGTTCATCCTTATTGTTGATGTTTTGTCTGTATAAGTTGAAATAGGTAAGAATGAAGCTCTACTAGACACATATTGGTGATGCTAATTAACAAAGGAATAGGTCTTATACTGCAACTAATTTCATTCTAGTATGCTTGCCGTCCTTTAAGTTTGACTCTTGAGTTGACATGTTGATTTGAGACTTTGAAGTGTGCGTTTCTTAAGGTTAGATGTTCAATTATCCACGAAGCCAATTTAGATGAACTTTGATTTCTTCAAAAAATAGTTTGACTCTTCTTTTTGTTAATCCTTTCATTTTTTTTTAAGGCTTAATTGCACTTTTGGACCCCTATCTTTTCAAAAGTTGCGGTTATGGATCCCTAACTAATTTAAATACAAAACAGCCCCCTATATTTTGATTCTTTGGCAATTTTGGACCCCTAAGGCAAAAAAAAAAAAATTGACACGTGGCACCTCACTTAGGGTGTCACGTCAGCGTTGACTGAGTCAACAATAGACTGGGGATCCAAAACTGTCAAAGAATCAAAACATAGGGGGTTGTTTTGTATTTAAATTAGTTAGGGATCCATAACCGCAACTTTTAAAAAGATAAGGGTCCAAAAGTGCAATTAAACCTTTTTTTAATTGGTCATTTATGTTACACCATATTTGCACCGTTAGTCTTTTTCACAAGTTTCATTAATATTAATAAGACTCACTTAAACATGTGAGATTTTTCTATTTCCTTTCTTTCTTCTCTTTTTCTTTAAATCTAAATTCAAAAATCTTAAAATCAAAGTATCTATTTTTTTTTTCAACAATGTCTTCATTCATGAGCATTGATTCAAATTTAAAAACATTAAACAATTAGTCGTCATCTCTAATGTGAGGCGTGAATGAGCATTAATTCAAATTTACGAACATTAAACAACTAATCGTCATCTCTAACGTGAAGCGTAAATGAACAAATAAATATTATTCATCTTTATTCGTAGAACAAAAGTTGTGGTTAGCAAAGTCACAAAATATGACTTAAAGGATGACAAGATCATATGAACGTGGCAAAAATGACTACCTTGGGAAAAATAAAACTTAAAGGACCAATAATAAAATGTTAAAATTAAAGGACCACGTCTATCGTGAGAGTTTGTAAGCTATAGATTCTCTCCTAACACACTATCCGTTTTAATAGAAATCATACAATGAATTCAAAGATAATATAATGGAGAATTAAGGACGAAGAAAACATTGTGTCGAGTGATTTCTTAAGGAAGGCTCAAATTTTCACAACTTAAGAAATCTAGTACATTTCCAAGTTTTTTTTTGTTTAAAAAAGAAAATAAAATTGCATGAATGTACCCAAGGTTTGGAGATGAGAACCCATTTTATATATCCGGAAAATTTCCAATAAAAACTATTTAGTGGTGAAAACTTTGTAACAATAACCCCAAAAAATGACAATATTAAAAGAGCAAGTAGAAAGTACATAAATTAAATTGAGATCAATTAAGATTCTGCATTGCTTCAATTAAACTTATGGAAATGAGCATTACAATCAAATATGTAACATGATCTCAAATTATTCACCTATGAATATATTAATATACCAAAAGACCCATGAACAAAAGAAAAAGAAGACAACATCAATAAAATTTGAAAGTTGAAATTCTAAAGATTATATTGATGTTTTTCAAAGAATCTGAAATTTCCCCAAATGTTTTAATCCATCTCATTAAAATTAAGATTGTTGATTTTTTCCAGAAATCAGAAACATGCACCTCAACAACCCATCACAGCACAATTGTACACAAAGCTTCCTGATTGGATAATGGCAAGCAAATTCCATTGTGGTGCACCTTCGTTTGCTACCCAAGCATTGACTTCTGTTACCATTCCACCATAAAGACTAGGACCTCCAATGACAACTAGCTTATCTCCACATGATCTAAAGGCCATTCCCCATCCATTTACCGAGGTTACTCTCTCAGGGAGGCTTCCAATGGTGACCCATGAATTTTCTTCTTTAACATATCTTTTTACTTCTTGTTGCGAATAATCAGCAGCGTACAATACATCTTTTACAACTGCAATTAAAGGAGGTGCCTCGCCACTGACAGGTGTCTCATTCGCACCATCTCCTCCGTTACGCGGTGGACACATGTTAGGTATTTTGCGCCATTTCCGCGTCTTGAGATCAAACTCTTCACCACAAGTTAGTTGTGTTGTTTTGTCAACTCCAACTCCGCCAAGGACATAAAATTTTTCATCCATAAACACGGCTGAACACATTCTCCTTGGCGTGTTCATGTCTGGAAGAACCTCCCATGTGCCGGTATCTGAGTTATAAAGCTCAGAAGAGCTCAATATGTTGCCATGTTGATCACAACCACCGGCTAATATTGCAATTTCTCCGAGGCTGGCAGAACCAAACAAGCATCTAGGAGTATTCATTTTCATTCCCTTCAACCATGAATTTGTCAGAATGCTATACTTATATATGGCAAGGCCAGTTATTTCTCTTCCAAAAACAAGAAGCTCCGTACCAACAGCTAGTGACTCCTTGTCTGAAAGCATAAAACATATATTAGAACTCATTTTCGGCAGTTGCATCAACCGATCACGATTTGGATCATAGGCCTCCCATTTAAGGACATCACAAGAAAAGTAAACCCAATGTTCCACTATGCCCATTTTTCGCCTAAGTTGATATAATTCTCCAGTAGTAATAAGTGATCGAAAACTTCGGTTTAATGCAGCGATTGAGCCATAATCAGACCTTGACACCCGAAGGAGACAATGGATTGATGCATCACGGTCGAGCTGAGAAATAAGCAAACTCGAGTCATCTGCATGATTTTCAAGATTCTTCTGTTTTTCCCTTTCTTTGGGATCGTCTAGAATTTCACTTGACTTTCTCGACATATCCTTCTACTCTTCTGCTCCATTGAGATCATATTGTTTTGGAAAACCACAATCAACAAAGATAGTTAAAAAAATCCCGTTAATTAAATATATTTAACAAATATAGGGATGAAAATTCTCACGCGCGCGCGTGCGCACACATTCTTACGAGATATAACATTCACACATAGATCATAGAAATTGATAAGAATCCAACAAACAATATTAGCTCATTATGAACAATAACCAAGATCAAAACAATAATAAGAAACAAAATATACACTTTCCAAAAACTTTATATTTTTCGTGTTTTTGATGTTTTAACCAAGATTTTGAGATCGAGTTCAGCATTGGACATACAGTAACATTAATACTATCAGGGAGAGTTTACCGTCAATTGCACGCAAATGATACGTGGTTTACGTCCAAAAAAAACTTTATATTTTTAAAATTAAATACTAACACACGACTCGTAATAAGAGTTCAATATTTTTTTTTTTGTTAAGCATCAACCGGTCAAACAAAATTCGATCAAACTATCGTGACATGCATACCCAAATTCAAAGACTCAAACATCACATCAAAAAAGAAAAACACCTATAATTTGCATTTTTATGAATCTCCTATGCCCTTTTTCTATGACATTTTATATGCTTGAAATTTTAGGAAAAATCCTAAGAAGAAAAGAAAAGTAAGAAAAAAAAAATACAAAGAGAGATAGGGGGAAGAAAATCTTACGGATTCGAAACAAAGAAGTTAGATCGCGTGTTTTTCAATTTGGGGTACTTTCGGTTCTCTTTCAACTCTCTGCCTAAAATTTCTTCATTCTGAGTGAGTGAAGATTTCCGTCGTGAAAATTAGGCGATGGACATGAGTTGATAGAACTTATGGTGCAAGCGTCAATATTATTATTTATATATAGCACAAAAGTAATTATTAAATATTCTATTTTTTTTGGTCAAGTAATTACGTATTCTATTAATGCTAAAAAAATAAAATAATTATTTATTGAGTGAAAAATGTATTTTATCAATAATAAAAAAGCACACGCTCAAACCCAGTGACATTGTCTTCGTGAGTTTAACTCAGTTGATAGAGACAATATATAATATATGCAAAGATCGTGAGTTCAAACCCCGGACACCACAAAAAGAAAAACAAGTGACATAACCTGCACGTGTTATGAACCTGTTACACCATGTAAATAGTTCTGCTCTTTTTTAAATTTTTATTTTGTTTTTTCATTCTTTCTTTTATCGATTGTTTTTTACTTTTCCACCATAACTGCCACTTTCATTTTATTTAACACCATTTCTATACGTCTAACCCTACATCCAAATTTTAGGGTTAAATATGTTTTTACTTTTTAGTCTTTATAAATATATCAATTTTTTATTTTAATCTCTCTAAATTTCTTCTTCAACTTTTAGTTTTCAAAAATTTTCCATCTTCACTTTTGATTTATCCTTTAAAAACTCATATGCAGAATTCATATTTTTGAATAAAATTTTGCAAAAAAATTTATAATATTATAAGAATCTCTAAAAAAATAATTATTTTTTTTAACATAACAAGAATTAAATATTTATTTTTATACTTTTTGCGGTTAAAAATTCATATTTAATTTGTTTTTTTGACAATATATTTAATTTATATTTTGTTAAAAAATTCTAATTATTTTGGAGAGACTTTTACAATATTCTACACATTTCTGTACAATTTCATTAAAAAAAATACAAAAATTAACTTAAAAATAGGGACCAATGGTAGTGATTGAAAATTTTATAGGAACTAAAAGGGGAAGGAAAATTTTAGAGGGATTAAAATGAAAAGTTGGTATATTTATAGGGACAAAAAACATATTTAACCCTAAATTTTATTTTGTTGTAAAAAAATCTATATTTTATTTTAAAACATTTTTTATTAATTTTTTTTTTAAACTTGTTTCAATTATTAATTAATAAATATGAGTGACTATACTATATTTCTTTATCAAAATATATATATATTTTTTATAATTGAGGAATCCTATTTAACAATGGTAAGTTTTTTCTTCTTCTGTCCCTGTAAACTTAGATCAATTGATAAGAACAATGCATAATATATTTTTTTTTCTTCTTTATCCCATTGAATTCACTTTGACTTTTTTTTTATAACGGGGAATTCAGTTTGACCTTTAAATGTACATTTATTGTGTGACCTTATTTTTTTGGTTACATTATGTGGCCTTATTCAACAAAGAAAAAGAATAAGGTAATGAAAAATACTATTTAAAACAATATATCTCCCTGACTTTTGTACGAAAAATACTACCCTAATTATTTCAAAATTAGAGAAAAAATTACTAATGTCTTAGAAGTTAAATTATATTTATGATTTTTCATGTCTATAATTATTATATTATAAAATTTATTTTTTAATTTAATTATCACATATATATAAATTTAACAAAATCCTAGCATCCTTTTTATTTTAATGCAAAGTTTGACCATATATAAATGCTATGAATGTATTTTGACCATAAAATATTAAAAAAATTTGACGCAAGTGGGAAATGATATAAATGCCCATAAATAATATGAATGTATTTTGAAAAAGTTTTATATATTTAAAAGTTTTATATTTAATATTAAATGTGCAAGTTCTAATACAAAATTTCTATTTTAAATTTTTTAATATGTGCAAATTTGCACATGATAGAAAAACCCTTTGAAAAATGCATATATTATATATTATATTTGAGGAATTATTTTTGTATTTTTTTGGAAAACTTGTTTAATTGAATAATATATTTACATTTTGAGTGTTTATTTTCCTTATATAAGATGATAATTTATTTGTCCTTGTGCGCTTAGCTTAATTTGCTAAAGACAATAGATAATATATGCAAGAATCGAGGTTTGAACCCCGAGCACCACAAAAAAATAATTTTAAAATAAAAACATATTGTTTACAAATAGGCCAAATACATCTTTTAGTCCTTTTAGTTTGACAAAATTTTCAAGTTAGTCCTTTAAGTTTCAAATAGGTTATTTTAGTTGATAAACTATTTCACTGTTACCCCTACTGCCAGTCTCCGTTTAACTGATGTTGATGTGGCCGTTAAGTTGTTGACTTTGATCGAAATGATGCGTTTCAAAGGCTCTAGGTAGTCAAAACACTGCATTTAATGGTCATAAAACATCATTTATAGCTACTGACAACAAGAACTGCATTTCTAGCCCTATAAATGATCATTTGTGACTTTTAAAAGCAGCGTTTTGACACCATGTAGCCTCTAAAACTCAGTGTTTTGATCAAAGTCAGCAACTTAAAGACCACATCATATCAGTTAAATGAAGATTGATAGCAGGGGTAACAGTGAAATAATTTATCAACTAAAAAGACCTTTTTAAAACTTTTGAAACTTAAAGGACCAAAAGTCGTATTTGACCTTACAAATAAGACAAACACTAAATATTAAATTTAATTTATTACCCACACCCTCATATGTTAAATGATTAATTATATGTTACCTCATCAATAGATTTATTTGACTATGATAATTAGGTTGACCATTGCAACTAATTGAATATTAAAAAAATATTAAATCATATTGTAGAATGTAGATAGTGATCATACAAAAATATTTTTATTTAGAGTGAATTAAAATTAAAAAATTATGGATATCTGGTTAAGTTTCATCAAAGCTATATGCAAAAATCTTTTTGAACAAGAAAGCTATAGACAATTAAAAGCGTCACAACCTTTAAAACTAAGTGAAGTTTGCAAGCAATGTCAAATGTGAAAATGTATCCAAGTGAATGAATACCTTTTGTTTTTAACTAGAGTTTCAAAGCTTGGAGTTGAGTTTATGACATCATTATTTATGGGGTGATGGTTATTGTTTGTCAATGTTCTATGGTGTCTAGGTACACCTGGCTTCCATGTTTGGTATCCTTTCTGTGATTTATCGTCAATGTTCCATTGGTGCGTAGGGGCACTTGCCTTCCATGCCTGGTTTCACTCTGATGATTCTATTGATTCTTGGTGTACTTAGTTGTCAATGTTTAATTGGTGGTTTTGTTTTTTTATCAAACAATCTAATGGTTAGACTCGTACACATAAAATTGTTTAAAGAACTTTAAGAATAAATTAAAAAATATAACTAACTTTTTGTGGTTCTTGATATAACCTTTTTTTTTAAGATACAATAGTTTTTTTGGTAAATAAAAATGTTTTATTGTGGCTGAATATATAAAATTATGCATAAATTATAACTATTAAAAATATTTGAATATTGACTAAAATCATTCTTGACTGGATTTTAGTTATCTTATGGTTGAACTCCTAATTATTAGGGCCTCATTCCTCTAATAACATGATGGTTAACAAAAAACAAAAGCATTTGTTGAAAATATCTAAAGTCATATTTAAACAAGAGAAAGACTTATATAAGCACAATAACGAATAATAAAATGTATTTGGACACCCATAAAAATACTTATTATTTAATCTTTTAAAGTGAGAGTTTTAATAGCCTTATTCTTGAACCATGCATATAAGGAACTTTTTTTTAGAGGACAATTGTTTTTAGAGGACAGAATTAGATATGACAAAATCTTTTTAAATAGTTACATTTTTTTCCTTAAAAAAAAAATAGTTACATTTTTAAATATTTTATTTTAAAAGTTAAACATTATTTTCTAAATAATGAAATGCTTATATAATATCAAAATTTATAAATCCTAGTACATTCTTTGAAAATAAAAATAAATCCTAGTACATGATTAAAAAGTGCACCCTTGTTTGTATTTTGCATTCCAAATGTTTATGTTCTTTTTTTGGTGAGAAATGTTTATGATGTATTAATTCGTAAAAATAATAGAACGAAAGATGTTCTTCTCTGGTAACACGGGAGAAGGACATTGTTGCAAGGGAACCATAAGAAACAAAACATTTCTAGGTCACGTTGCATGATGCATGTCGAGGATTAAACCTATAGTTTTTTTCTTATTAGGTTTTCTAAAGGAACTTTGGTTCCTTTGATGGGAAATTGCTTTGGAAGTCGTTACAAGGTTCATGAACCTTTCTCCCAATCCAATTCTGGTACATTTTTTTATGTTACCATATTACATATCATTATTCATATTCTTATTATATTATTTCATGCATGTGTATGTTTTTCAATTCTTGAGAATGTATATGCAATGCAATATATAAGATGTACAATGGTTGCAACAAATATTTGGAGATTGTGGATTTTTTTTAGGGGTTATTTTTTATTGTTTCACTGCTTAGGTTGAGCAGCGTTTGATTTTCTGTTAATTTTGTGTATAAGGTCTTGATGTTACCCGCTTATGGGTTTATGAAGAAAATGATTGTGGTGTGTGAAAATTTATTGTGAATGAATTGATTTGGTAAACTTGATTTGAGTGTGAAATAGTTTATGTTTGGATATATTTGCATTTTGCATAAATGAGTTGAACAATAAACTTAATTGTAAATATCATATCCAGAATCAAGAAATACAAATCATATATAGCTTCAAGTTAGTATCAATTCTAGAGAAAAAAAAATCAATTCCAATTATTATCACTCCAAACATGTCAAAATAAAATTTATGTGTCTAGAATCACTTTTAGCGACTTATTGGTAATAGTCTTTAATCTGTTGGTCCTAATTTGTTATGCATTGCACTTGGCAAAGTGAAAACAATATGGTAATTTTATAATCAAAAGTGAAATTAAAAATGTTTTCTTCTATGTTCTTAAGATTAGTTGCTTAATTTCTTGAACTAATTGAAAAACATTTTGTAGAGGTTACAAAAGTTCCTTTTAGAAGCACTCAATTGTTGGTACACTCAAGTGCAATAGTACATGGACACAATGATGGAGGTAAACCTGAGATTCTTCCAACTCCAAGATCTGAAGGGGATATACTTTCTTCTCCACATTTAAAAGCCTTCACATTTAAGGATCTTAGGAATGCCACTAAAAATTTCAGTAATGATAGTTTAATTGGACAAGGAGGGTTTGGTTATGTTTATAAAGGGTGGATTGATGCTCAATCACTTAAGGCTGCAAGGCCTGGATGTGGAACTGTTATAGCTGTCAAGAAGCTCAAGCCTGAAGGTTTTCAAGGCCATAAGGAGTGGCTGGTAGGTTTGGCATTCAATTCTGCGGTTTTTTTTCTTCTTTTTTCCGTATATCTTATTTTGGAATGAATCAAGAGTTTAATGAATATGAACCGTTAGTGTAAAGATTTTACACTGACATCCAATCACGGTTTTTTCATTTGTCACATCTTGTTTGCCAGTTTTTAAATAAAAGCAGTTATGTAATTCTTTGTTGGGTTGACAAGTTGTGGTTGGTTGTTAGTGTAGAACAGTTTTAGTACATTGATAGTGCATGTCTCATTTTCTGATAAATTGAACTGTACTCATAGTTTTCTTTATTTGTAGTCTGAACTCAATTATCTTGGCCAACTTCATCATCCAAATCTTGTCAAACTTACTGGATACTGCTTGGATGGGGATAACAGGCTTCTAGTCTACGAGTACTTGCCGAATGGAAGCTTGGAAAAACATCTATTTAGTAGAAGTATGTTGATGCCATTAGTAGATTATATAAGTTTCTGATATGCACTCGAGTCAACTATTATTTTTAATTGAAGAGTTATTAGTCTTAATTAGACACTGTTAAGAGGCGTCTGACATGTGTCCGAGACGTGGTCCGAAAAGTTTCGGTGTGTGAAATGAGTCTGACATGCCGACATGGTACTTTAGAGAGGTATTAGTGCTTCATAGATGGAGTACAATGGGTACTCCAATCTACTTTAACAGAATTTCACTTCTAGTTTATGAGTACATGCACAAAGGAACCTTGAAAAATAATCTATTTTGCAGTATGTTGATGCCTTTAGTAACTAATAGAAGTTTCAGATATACTCTTGAGTACACTAAATTTAACATTTTGCAAATCAAGCAAACCCTACCATGCACTGTGTAATAATAACTATGGAACTGTTAATTGCAGAGGGCACACAACTACTTCCTTGGGCAACAAGAATCAAAGTTGCTATTGGGGCTGCTCGAGGTCTCACCTTCCTTCATGACTCTAATCAACAAATTATCTACCGTGATTTCAAGGCGTCTAATATTTTATTAGACTCGGTATGTTGATTAAATATCAGCATTGCCAGGTTACAAAATGTGTTGTTAGAAACTTCTTTTGGCTGTATCTTCTTTATCTTTTATCTATTTTATTCTCACCCCTTCTTCATTTTTCAATAAAATGCATACCTTAATTTAATGGATCACCGGGCTTTGAATTTTCTGATAGAAAGTTCAGTTTAATTTTATTATTTTCTAGCATTCTGGCATCCTAATAATGTGTTTAAATATATTAATGCAGGAATTTAACGCAAAACTGTCAGACTTTGGATTGGCCAAAGCAGGGCCCACTGGCGATCGCTCTCATGTTTCTACTCAAGTCCTAGGCACTCAAGGCTATGCTGCTCCTGAATATATTGCCACTGGTTGGATTTTTTTCTCTTAAACTTATATTTTCAATGCTTTTAGAATCTTTTGTTTGGATTATTAATAAATATTTCAAATCAAACTTGACCTCATGAACATCACTCAACATTGTGAATCAACTAGGTGCTGAATGAAATTTCACAGGTCAACCAACTTAAAGTGAAATCTAGCATCTACATTTTCCATGTATACATATGCTTTTTGTTTATGCTCATCTAGAAAATGTAGAGGTGTGTAGATCTTGCCGAATCATATAAACCATTTAGCAACCACAAATCTTATGCCGTTAAATATCGATGACTTTTTAAGTATTAACTTGGTGTCTGACCTAAATATCAATGACTTTTTTCACCCACTTATACATTTTATTCCCAGATATTTACAAAAAAAATTGCATCTAACTTTTTTATATACAATTTGCTAGTTTTTATACATCACACACCCTTTGGTTCATATGCAAATACGGTTTATTGTTATCCTTTTGAGATATCTTAGCAAAGCGGTGTTTTGTCTTGCAAAATATGATGACCAAAAAAACTTTGGTCAGGTCGGTTGACAACAAGGTGCGATGTCTATAGCTTCGGAGTTGTGCTATTGGAACTACTATCAGGGCGCAATGCTGTTGATAAAACAAAATCAGGAGCGGAACATAATCTGGTAGATTGGGCAAGACCATACTTGGGTGATAGAAGAAAGTTGTTTCGGATTATGGACACAAGATTACAAGGGCAGTATCCACAAAGGGCGGCTTATACAGCTGCAATTCTTGCGTTACAATGTATTAGTGAGGCCAAATTTAGACCACAAATGTCTGAGGTTTTGACGACTTTGGAAAACTTGCCAGTCATCAGACATTCAGCTAGTCCTTCTAGATTCGAGGAGAAACCGTTCCCAGGTCCAATAAGAGAAAGAATCTGAAGCCTAATTCTGAGAAAAACTAGCAAAATATCCGTACATATTGCATAGGTGTAAAAGAGGATAATGTAATACAGGTTTATTTTCTCTTTATGTAGACCTCTGTGGACCCCCCTTCCCTTTTCTGGTCTTGTTAGGTGATAGTATTAGCCCTCATGACAGAGTTTTGTGAATTCTTGATTTTCCTATATACATACAGAACATTGGTCATCAAAAGTTATTGGCAAGCATTAAAATGCATTATCTTAGACATTCTCATTCAGAGGGAATTGTTTAGATTCTGCCATAATAACGTTTTTTTTTTAAAAAAAAAATTAGGAAGAGAAAAATTGTCAATAAATAAAGTGGCGCCAATGACCATTTTACAAAAGTCCTCGTGGTGTTTTGAACTCTCAAAGTTGCACAGTCAAAGTCTTACCACCGAGCTCACACCTCGTGGATAATATTCTTAGTTGGTGAAAGAAGTTTAATGACAAGAATTTCAGTTTAGTTGCATCATTCATGCAAATACTTTTCGTATACTAGTTCACATTCCCTGTCCCCTATGGTTGCATTTCATTGAACATTTGAAGAAGGCTATGGTGTATTCCCTACATACTGTATTGAATCAAATGTTGCCATTGGATAAGGAAAATGGTTTCAAGGCCTATTTATTTCTTATCAAACATCAATTTATGGGTTTATAGCTGCTTATAAGGCTTGGTTTGTCTGTTGAAGTATCAAACATGTTGTGCTTTTTTAGTGTGAAACAAATATCTTTTATGCGCAACTAAAAAGAATAATTCTTCGGATTAGGTAGGACTACAGTGAATGACAAAGCAAGTCATGCGTAAAGTATACGACTTCTTCTCCGATTCAAAAATAAAAATAAAAATTGAGAATGTTTTATGTATGTCTTTCTTAAATTTTAAGTTCTTTATCATAAGTCAATTAAGTTACAATTCAGAATAGTTAAATTTTTGTAATCTCTAATTTTTAATTTAAATTATTAATAATCTTGTTTTTTTTTTTTTTTTTGTGGTGGCTGAGGTTTGAACCCTGAACTTTGCATATACTATGCATTGTCTTTACCAACTGAGTTAAGCTTACACGGACCATCATTTTATTGTTTATTAATGCATAAACAATAAATAAGGGCACAATTTAAAAATAATTCTAATTTGATAAAAGTCCAAAATATATGCTGAAACAAAATAATAGTATACACTTTGATTTATATACACCTTGAAATCGATGTATTGATGTGAACAATTAAAAACCTCTTTTAGACCTTGTACGATTAGTACATCTAATTATAATTTGGATCCATGTTTCAATGGATATGTAACTGTTGTTTTACTAATTTGAGATAATTTGTGGTATCCATTAGTTGATGTCAATTTTGACCGTAACAAAACTATGAGTTTCCAGATTTCTTCAAAAAAAACTATGAGTTTCCAGATCTGATGACTTAGATCCACCCATGCCAAAATATTAGAAGAACAGTTTATTTAAGTTGATATTTGTACACACTTGTTTGGTCCAGCTTTTAAGATTAAAAGCTACTTTAAATAAAGTAAAAGTCGTTTGGTAATTCCAATTTTTTATTTGAAAGTAGATTTTGAACTAAAATTTGTTTGGTAAATTTTGTACCCTTTTTTTTTCTTCCTGAGAAGATGTATTTAATGACTTATTACAAAATTTGTCCTACAAATTAATTTTTGTTGTATAAACATTTATATTTGTGATTTATTTATATATTTTTTTATATATTTATATCAGAGAATATAAAAAAAAAATCAATATTTAAAAAAAAAAATTGGTATGTGGTTCATGGACCAACCACCAAAATTGGCATCGGAGAATGGAAGCTGAGACCTTGAGAGAAACACAATTTAAGGTCTCAAGTCAACACCAATAGAACAATCCAAATGAGTTTTTATTTCATATTATAGAATTTATTTATTATTTACAAACAAATATTTTGCTACAAATATATTTTTAAATGAAAACATTTATCTTTTGAGATGTCATCAGGCATGACAAGTCTTCAATTAGATAAAAATTGATATATGATATCCCCTACATTTTTAAAAAATAAACAATAACTGGAATGTGTAATGTTTTTTTAACAATTGAACGTGTAAAAAGATTAAATTGTAAAATGCAATTTTAACAAATAAAAAATAATTAAAGATAAAGACGTGCCTTATGGGATTGGATGGAAAATGTGTTTGGCCCCGCTTCTTCGTTAAAGGAGAAGAGAAGCTCAAATAAGACTGGGCCAAACTTAATTCCTTTGTTATTTAACATAAATACGATAGAAATTAAAACGATGTGCAAATTGAAAATGATTTCAACTTTTTTCATATATTTATTAAAAAAGAATAAAATTATCTCGTGTTTGGCACCAGTATACACAATGTTATCATTCATAGCAACACAAATGTAACACAAGAAACAAAGCTAAATGATGAACAAGAAAAGAAAGATTGAATATCATCGTGCCAAATGTGAGAGCTAGATTCAAAAAATAAATCTAGCTAGCCATGAATCGATAAACCATGATATGCTTGTATGTCTCTCCAGGCTTAACAATCTGAGATGGAAAGTTAGGCTTATTCACAGAATCTGGGAAACCCTGTGTCTCCAAAGCAATGCCACCATACTTGTGATATGTAGCTCCATCCTTTCCTTTAGTATCAGTCAACATTCCACTAGTATAGTATTGCAATCCAACTTGGTTTGACCACAACTCCATTTTCCTTCCTGAGACAGGTTCTTTCACTATACAAACCTTGGTTAAATGATTTTGACCATTCACATCAATCGCATAGTTAATGTCGTATAAACCAGGAAGGTCGTTAATTTGACTTCCAACTTGTTTTGGTTTAAGGAAATCATATGGCGTGTTCTTCACGGATTCAAGTTTTCCTGTTGGGATGAGTTTATCGTCTACCGGTGTGATGGATGAACCAAAGATTTGAACACTGTGATTAAGAATGTCACCACTGTTGTGTCCTCCTAGGTTCCAGTATGCATGTTGTGCTAGATTTACTGGTGTGGGTTTGTTTACTGGCTTGGCAGTCATTTTCACACCCAATATGTTCTTTTCAAGCAACATGTATGTCACACTTACGTCAAGCTTTCCGGGGAAACCTGTCAAATTTTATTTTGCAAACGAAATAATGCAAAATGTTAGCTTTATTGCTAGAAACATGGGGCTGCATTAAATTATGAGCATCACTAAGATGCATGAAATTGATTCCTGCAGTTAGGATATTCTACATTAACATAGTGCATTGCTAGAAACTGGATTTTGAAAATATGCAGATTTTTTTCCCCTTCACAATTTAAATATTGAGCTTAAAATCTAGACAGTTTGATCTTGACCAAACGGTCATTGATGTACTAACGGTGTGAATTCAGGGTATTACCATCACATAGAATCTTTCTGCATGTTAGCACAATGGAACAAACAACCAAGGTTTTCAATTGTGGTAACAGTCGCGTTGAGATCCTTAAACGCAATCGCAGCAACATCAAAATCTTGATGTCGCGTAGCAATCACGTTGACAAAATCTTGGTGTCACATTGCAATTTGCAAATTGCATTCAAGAACTTTTTTTAAGACTCTACTGAATAATCAAATTATATATGTGGAAGGCAGTAATTAAATGAAAGTACAAACCTTGTTCCCCATCAAAACTCTCGTAGGTAAATGTTACATGACTATCATCCTTGTGAATTTTTACTTTCCATACATTATCACCGAACCCTTTCTGGCCACCTGCAATTTCATCAATGATTAATAAGAAAATGTACATAATGCATCATTGCATGAATTTATAATGTGTGTATGTAAATTATTTATCAGAAATTTAGATATACAAATATTAACGTACCATGGAGTGTGTTCCCATGATCATTAGCTGGCAATTTGTATGTTTTACCATCCAAAGTGAATTGAGCTCCTCCGATCCTATTTGCCACACGCCCAATAAGACCACCGAAGTAGACTCCATCAGTCTGCATCGTATTTCAACATCATTTTGTGTATTTATGTCATCGTAACGAATAATCTCCCACGATTTGAACCAGATACATCAAATATTGTTGATCTAATTTTCTCTTATATATAGTATCAGAGGAGTTCTAATAATATTTATTTATTTTAAATTATATTTTACATTTTCATTTTGAATTTGTCAAATAAAAGAAAAGAACAATGAATTAATCATACCTCATATTGCTCAATAGAATCATAGCCAAGAACAACATCAGCCACTTTCCCTAGAAAAGTAAATAAAAAAATAAAAAAAAAAGTTATATAAGTATTAATGTGGAATAAGGGATCATAGATATGAAAGAAAATAAAACATGACAAACCATGTTTATCAGGTACATAAACAGCGACAATTGAAGCACCATAGTTTGTCAAATTAACCCTCATACTTCCTTTTTTTAATTCATAAAATCCAATCTTCTCGCTTTTCTCACTTTTATGTGAATGTGCATGAGTGTGAACCAGGAGCCCCAAGAGGACACAAAATAATAAGGATACCTTAGCCATTGTTGAACAATTATTTCTCTTTCTCAAATTCTTATGAAGAAATGAACACAAATCATAGAGATATATATATATAGAACTGAAGGAGGAAATTGGCCCCACAAAATTCGGATTAATTTTCTAATCTACATTTAAGTTTATCGGATAAGTTTAGGATTTCAATAAGGAAATGTCTGTTATATTTGGCAAATGTGTCAGTGCCATCACATGATATCTACGTTTAAGGATAATGGATCATTTTAGGATTTTTTTTACTTTTTTTTAAAAAATTTCTTCATAATGTTTCCTTTATTTGAGTCAAGACATTGTGTGAATGAGATTGTTACACATATTTTTTTTATTTTTTATTTTTGTTATTGAATGAGTCAACTCCAACTTGTAGATGGGTGATTCAAAGTATTAACTCATTTATCTAAGTTGGTTGGCTCGGGTCACCATTCCATTAGACATGATAATATGCAATTATCTATCATTTTTGTTGTTAATTTGTGTAGTCATTAACTTTGTCACTGCTCTCAAACATCTGGAGTAGTGACTACCACCAAGTTAAAGCAGCATAGGGGACCTAGATGCAAATCATTGCTGCAGTTTGGTTGAACATTGTGCTAGTTGATTCTTTTTGTCTACACAACTTTTTTGAAATTTCTTTTTGTTTTTATTTAGTTGGATATGTCCTAATAAATTAATGTGGAAAGATGATGACTGTGTTTACTTCAATAAAGTATCAGTGTATCAAATTTGAAAAGATACCTCTTTTCAGTTTTACATTGTATTTTAGTAAATCTTATCATACTCTCTATTTAGTTAGCCTCATAAGCACTTTTGTTTAAAAGTAACTATGCTGATACTTTTAATTTTGAGCTTTTTCTTATAATTTGTTTTTGTGGAGAATGCAACATCAATCTTGCTGCTGATAAGTGTCGATATCATTGTAAATTTCTGTTGAATGTTCATGACCAATGCAGTGCCGAACACTCAAAGTACAAAAAACAAAGCACAAAAAGCACAGAGACAGAGACAATGAGCATAAGAAGCACAAACATGGTCACAAAGACAAAGACAAGGACAAAACGAAAGAAAAAAGCGGGCGACATGGTTCCATTGCTGAACACTCAAAGAAACACCATCAAAAGGCTTAAGATATTTAGTTTGCTGCATCTATATCGTTTAGGTTGAGAGAAAAAAAGGTTTTAAAAGTCCTGTCGTTCGATAACATTGCAAAATCATTAGATTGGCATTATGTTTTGTTAGTGTTTTGCTGATGCTGTTAGCCCTCAATTGCGTGTGAACTCTGTTCTGGACCCAATGGAGGACATCAGTTTCATTTGATATCAGCATTTACTCTAACTTAAACAATCTAGAAGTATTGGACCAATGGTTGCTAGGTCACATTTACCATTTAAGCACTTCACACTTCACAGCCACTTTTGCATCAGATGCAAGCTGAGTGGTGAGCCATTTTTTATAAACACGATGAAGGTACAAGAGACCGCAATGAAGGCATCACAAATAGGGGCAGATTGAGATTAAGGCGGAATTTCTAACAAAGCATATGAAAGCCTTCGCATATGATAATATGAGTTACTTTCATATGTTGGAATGTTTCTTTAAATTGATTGCAGCTTCTATATAGTACAGCGCTTTGTTCCATGTTTATTCAGAGAATCTTTTTATAGTCCATGCTGTGATGGCATATAAAATATATGTAGTAATGAATTCATATGACCAATGATAAATATTGTAAAGCATACCAAAGTAGACAACGGAATTTAATTCATCAACAGATCTTTTTCTTAGCTTGGTATGAAAATTGCTTAGTAAAAACTAACTTCCTTTATCATCATTGCAGTGCAGATGAATGATTGGATTGTTTCATCTTATTGAACTCCAAATCACAGAAAAAAATAACCGGAGAGAAAAAGTTGGATATTGTTTTATCATATCTAAAGCCTTCACCAGCTACACCTCTTAATGCAACAAGATTACATCTTCATTTCAGTTATCTAATCTGCTTTCTCACCAAGTGCTTTGGATTTCTTCAATGATTTCAGCTCATCTATCAACTGAACCAAGTTGTTGTAAGAGTGTCCACCTTCCTCTATAGTCCTCTTGGCAGCATCGCCAAACTTTTTTGCTCTCGTCCTCATTTCTTTGCTGTCTTGACCATTTCCCAACAAAATCTCCGCAGCCTTTGCAATCTCTTCCCTTCTAACCATTGCCTCTACAGTAAAGCTATTCCATAACTTGTTTTCTTTTGCTCCAACTGGGACCCCTATCTTCAAAACATCAACAAGCAACCTCTCATTGTAAAATTGTTCAGCAAACATTGGCCATGTGATCATTGGCAAACCAACACTAATGCTTTCAAGAGTTGAGTTCCAACCACAGTGAGTCACAATTCCTCCTGTTGCAGGGTGATCCAATATGAGAAGCTGCGGTGCCCAATTCCATATGATATAGCCCTTGTTGCTTTCTTTCACCCTTTCCTCAAAATCTTGCAGGAAACCTTCCTCGTTCTCGTCTCTATCATTTTTCCTTACAACCCAGATAAAATTATGACCTGACTTTTCAAGCCCATGTGCAATTTCTACAAGCTGAGCATGAAAAAGCTTAGTAAGGCTTCCAAAACTTACATACAACACAGACTCATTTTGCTTTGAGTTAAGCCAATTTAGCAATTCTCTCTCTTTTTCAACGTTCTTCTCCACGTGTCCCCTATTGCCCTTCCGTTCATCACCCTTGTTAGCCCAAGTTGAAACTGGTCCTACACTCCAAGACTTAATCCCCATTGTAGTTTTACTAACTTTCTCATAATCACTTTCAAGTTCATGAAAACTATTGCATATTGTCCCATAACTTCTTGCCTCCGATTCAAAAATTGGTTCAAAATAGGCTGTGGCAGCATTTGTAGTCCTCACCCAATCGCGAAGCTGCAGACGGCTCATCTCAATGGTATGAGGCAAACAAGGAATAGTAAACTTCTGTGTATCAGAAACTAAATGATCATGAGGTCTATACTTTCTAACAAAATAACATGCACAATTGGAGAAGTAGCTTGAGCTGTAATAATAAAGCCTAGGAATGCTTAGTTTTGCAGCTGATTCCACAGTCCAAGGAATCATCATATCAGTTACTATACAATCTGGTTGAAGATCTTGAAACATTACCTCAATAGGATCTCTGAGCATTAACATTCCATGACTGATTTTACCAAGCATTTCTGGGGATGTTCCATCTTTAACATCTTTGACATTTTCAATTCCATCAGGAAGACCAACTTGGGATGAAGGGAACTGAATAAGCTGAGTTTTGATAGAGTATCCTGAATTGAAGTCACTGTCTATGGATTCTTGGAAAGTTGAAGCGTTGGCATGTGTAGTGATGATGGTAACATTAACACCATGCTTTGCAAATAGTCTTGCTGTGTCTACCATGGGAATCATATGGCCAGGAGTTGGATATGGAAGAAAAACTACATGAAGTTGGTTATTGGATTGTTGAGAATCCATTGTTTGCTTTTGAAATCTTTGAGGTGGATGTGTGGTTTTGTTACTTGATGAGTTATAAGGGTCGTTGACTTTGTTTCTGTGTGTATGGGTGAAATAGAATGTCTCTCAATAGTCAATACTTTTTCAAAATAAAAATAAGATGTTTTTAAACGTATATTAAAAAATGTAATTAATTTTGTTTTACAAAATTGTCTTTAATAGATGGTATGAGAAAGATAAATTAAAGAATTAAAAAAGATAGTACTAAATAATTAAGTATATTATAGGAAAAGTAACATTAATGCTTTATTATTACAACTTTTTATACAATTTATAATTTGATACAATTTTTTATCCCAAAACGACTTATAATTTGGGATGAAAAGAGGGTATAAAGTCGATATTTTTATATTAATTAACATTTGTCGTTATGACACAAGATAACAAGATATTTTTTTTATTAACTTCTAGTTGGACTTTGGTTGGGGATGTGACCTTTTTTTTTTATTTCTTTGGAACAATTGTTTTTTGGTAGATCAATAATTATTTTAAAATGGAGGGAGTATTTAATTTTTTAGGTTTGTCAAAAAAAATTAAAATATATTTTAATAAAAAAATTATTACGTGGAGGTGAGAATAAAGTACCAAGTATACTTCTTTTAAAATATGAGAATAAAGTCCAAACTCTTTTTCCTCCTTCAGCAACTCTCAAACAAGAAAATATAAGTCATAAATTTTGTAATCCTCTCCCTTTATATTAGCTGATAACATTGCAGTGGAGGCAAATCACTCCAATGCTTGGATTTGTACAATACACATATACAATACTTAACCTTTACAAATTATGACAAGGTATCAAACGCATGAGCCTCGCGTGCTACCTTAATAAAGACATCTTCTAATGTGGTGTCAGCTAAACCCCATGCGAAAACAGTAAAGTTTCTTTTTGCAACTTCAACAGCTTGAAATACATTTGCTATTTTAACATCCTCTTTTGGAAGCTCAAATTTCTGAGTACCAGAGAGATGGTATATCTTGTTGGCATTTGGGGTGAGCTGTTGCACAATGTTCTCCACATCCTTCTCGTGATCGGAAGATGTTGTCATTGTGAACACATAAATCCCTCCATACCTGGCTTTCAGCTATGACAAAACAACAAAAGTAGTAAATAAGTCAAACATTGTTTAAGTTTGCACTTTCTATTTGGCAATAAACTTAAAAAAACACTGGAAGTGTATGCAATCAACTAGGATTTTGAACCATGTAGGCAGTTCGAATGGTGAGGTAAGGGACGTGAAGGAGTTTTAAGGAGGAAGTCCCAGCTTCGATCCCAGAATCTAACAAAACTACTAACTTTACTCGCATTTCTCTATACAAAAAAAATCAGCTTGCATTTTTAAAGTTGCATTCGAACTTGCATAAGTTAACCATATATAATGACAGTGTCTTTGCAACTTATTTTTAAGCCCATACTAATTCCCTGCAGTTATGGATTCCAGCATTCACGCATTCAGCACGGCAGGGTTCGTTCTTGATTAATTGGCTCAAATTTCGAGTGAGCATTACAAATGTTCTTAAAACTGATTTACCCAGATCAAAATTTGAGCCGTCCAATCAAGATCTGAAGTGATGATCTGCTGACTGTATGAATGCATGTGATCCCTGACTATAGGGAATTTGGATCAGTAAATTAACAACAGATTATTCACAGACCCATTTAACAATTTCATGTTGGAATACATTTTGATAAAGAATAACACTTTAGCAATGTACCTCCTTTGGATTTCCTACACACTGCAAGCTACCATTTACAAAAATTCCTAATCGATCACATAAAGCCTCTGCCTCTTCCATAGAATGTGCTGAAAACATAAAACCAAGATTTATGAATCTATATGTATAGAAAAAGAAAGAACACCTCCGTGTTATTATGGAATCAAATATAAAACAGGCTCATGTGTCTAAAGCATAAACAAGAAACAGAATATAGTGCTATAAAATCCATGAAAGAATGAGAGAATACTGGTTAGAATGATTGCACGATCCTGTTTCGCAAGCCTGATAACATTCCATAGGCATTTCCTTGAAGCAGGGTCTAATCCCGTGCTTGGCTCATCCATATAAACAACCTAAATTTGAATTGGCATGTACAGAATAAGAAAACTTGAATCTTATTTTTTATTAAAAAAATGAAAAAGAAAAAAAAATCAAATTTGGTTGAAATAAAAAAACTAACTTTGGGGTCCCCAATCAATGAAATTGCAACACTAAGCCTCCTCTTCATCCCTCCACTGTATTTTCCTGCTTGCTTATCAGCAACACCTCCATGGAAAAGGTTTAAATTCTTCAAAGATTCTTCTACTGCCTGCAACAATAAAATGGAAGCTAAATAGTTACAATTTTCCCTTTCAAGCAAATGCCATCAAAAGAGGAAGTTGTTTAAATTGCATCTAAACTGCAATCATCTTTTATAGATCCAGACTCTTCTCAACAGAAAAATATGCAATAAAAATTGGGGAAATATGTTATGAAAGCACCTAAAATGTGTTTTGTCTTTACTACGTTTTCTAAATGCTTATTTTCTTTCTGAATAAGACTGAGATGTTTTATTGGTAATCATAAAAGTTAGTTCCTTAATCGGTTTATTATAAAATGTAATGTAATGCTCCCTCCGGTCCTATTTACGAGAGTCGTCTGGGTCAACAAAAGTTGACGTATCTGGTTAAACAATTGGACCAGATATATCAACTTTTGTTGACCAGAATATCTCTTATAAATAGGACCGGAGGGAGTAGTTTTCAGACAAAACTAATGTTCTACACACTGTTGTCAAAAAATATCGCACAAGAATTATGAAATACCATTTTTTATAATTTCATTGCTCGAACTAACCTAAAAACACCTATTTATCGCACACGAATTTTTGCAGAATGAACTTACTTGAGTCAAGACTGAACCTTTAAGGTTTTTAAGTCTACCATAAAAAAGTAGGTGTTCTCTACCTGTCAAACTTTCCCACAGCAAGCTACAATATCATGAGAAATAAATTTAGAAACTTTTCCAATCGAAACAAATTGGATTTCAAGAAAAACATAAACATTGGAGGGAACTTCAGCTCACTTGTGCTGTGGGCATACTCCCATGCTGGTATATATTCCATCCATGTGAGTTCTTATGTCCAGGCCTTGAACATATGCCGCACCCGATGTTGGCTTTGTGAGACCAATCATCTATAAGCACACATAAGCTGATTAGATTTATAAATTAAGGAGAAAATAATTCAAAGGACGAAACATGATTTGTTGAATTATAGTAGAATTTCGTAACATACTGGTGCAAGCATATGTATCAGAGGTCTATACTTCCTTATATGCATGGACCATGCATCTTTTATTTTTTTGTTCATTTAGAGGAAAATTTGCTTCATAATGTGTTACAAAACTTATTCCTATAAATCTTCTTTTTTCGTGTGTGTGTGTGTGTGTGTGGGTGGGTGGGGGGTGCATGTAATATTCCTAAAATATGAATATATTGAACAAAATCCAATGTTAACTGACCATACTGATAAAAGAAGTCTTCCCGGCCCCATTAGGACCAAGCATACCGAAACATTCCCCTCGAGGCACAGCTAGGAACAATTCTCTCACTGCCAATTTTCCTGGATTTCCATCCCGTCCTCGATAGAACTTTTTTAGGCCGTCACAAACAATTGCATGATCAATAGTTGGTTCAAGTAGCAGCTGCTCCACCTTCTCCTTCTAAAGACAAAAGGAAAGCATTTAATACATTATGCTGCCAAACCAATTCATTCCTACTAGTTCTTAAAGCTAAAAATCTACTTTAAAAAGAACCTGGAGATGCTTGATTGAAGTAAGACCCATACATTAGTGTTAACTTATTTTATAATAAAAAGCTGCTGTTCAAAAAAGGAAAAGTTTGTGTTGGAAATTCCGCCATTATTGTGATCTTCCCCTAGCCATATGATTGACACATTTGGGCTGCCTTCATTGCAGCCTCCAACACCTTCATTGTGTTGGGTGGGGTTAGTCCCACATTTCCTAGATATATGACCTAATTAGTAAAGCTTGGAGAGTCATCACCTTACGAGCCGGTTTTGTAGGATGAGTTAGGTCACACCCAAGTTCTAAGAGATTGTGACTGAAAGGAAAGTTATTTGACTTTCTAGTAGAATCCATACCTAATTAAAGTTCGGCCGAGCTTTCCTAAGATATTGATGTTTTGTAAACTACATCATTACTCGTCACTGAAGTGGCATCATGGTATTACTTTCTAAAACCAGTAGGCAAACGTTCCCCCTTGATAGACATTAGCTATCTTAGTTTCATAATCCCTAATAAGCTGAACATATAACAAGAGTACATTTATTCAATAAGTATAAAGATAACCTCTTGGACGATATCTGGTTTCTCCATCTGAGCTAAAACATTTGACTCCTGCCTTTGAATACTGAGCTTCTTGCATGATGAAAGAGGTTTTTTCAGAAATCCTTTCAAGAAGAAAATAGTACTTTTTCCACTTCCTGTTGACGATACTTGATCGATGTAATAAGCAACAAAAAGCACTATGATCCACTCAGCAAACATGATAATTAAGACCTCTTTCATGCCATTGGCGCTATCACTCAGATCCTGCCACCGCATACCAACAGTCCCCATATTACTGCCGCTGGTGGCAGACTGTCCAAACTCATACAACCCACGATATAAAGCAAATCCGGGATACAACTCCATACAAATGATCCATCCTCCTGCATAAATGGCATAGGAAATAAGATACATATTGTTGAAATTAAGAATCTTTACATATTCCTTTAATTGTACAACTTCCCAGATTGATTGTTATTACTCCAAGAGTATACTCCTTCCTAGGCTAGTTCTTACTCATTAAGCATTCAATGCACTTATTGTAAAACCATTATAAATACAAGGTGTGTGATCTCATTATAGACACAGAATTTACAGAGTTTACATAAAGAAGACTGGTGTAAAATTTATGTAGATGAAACTTCTAATCATTGTGGAAACCATATGAACAACTTGGAATGGTCTTGTTCTTCAATCATATAACTTACTTGGAAATGATGAATCTTGAATAAAAAATTGGAGAAGAAATCCAGCTAATAGCCCGGTCCCAAAGACACCTATATACGCGGTTACTGCAAATATTAAAAATACAAGTCGGTAATGATATCTGAGAACTTGAAGTAGCTATCAACAATAATAATGCGCTATTGTAAACAACTTGAAATAGCTATCAACAAACCTGTAGCAGTCTTAACATTTGAAAAAAAGGAAGCCAACAGAATTGCCACTGAAATTTGTAAGTTTATATAGATAAAATAAAACACAAATTGGATGCTATAGTCATTCAAGGTGAAGAATTTCAATCCTGAAAATGAAGTCAGCAGCATTAGACAGAACAAGAAAATGCCAAGAACAACTAGTTAATGGTTATATTCTTACCTAGGACTGAGCCAAATATCACAAAGCACAACATGTAGATCACTGATAAGGCAAGGAAATAACCATATGTAATCATCCAATATGGTCCATCACCAAGACCATGCATTTTCATCATGATTCTCAATTTTTGTTGCTTCTCATAAATCAGTGATGTCAGCACAACCTACATTAAATGTGTATAGAGCTTACTCATATTAAAAAGAAAAATACACTAAAACATCTATTATGCAGTGTTTGCATTGGGTGTTAGATACAAATTACAATTGTTGACTTTGAATCCGATCATGTATTATTCCATGAGAAGAAAATTGAAAAAGAATGTTTGCTTACATCATGTTTACAAACATATAAAGCTGATTTAGGGACAGGTAAGAATATCAAAGCTATTTCAAAAATCAAAATCGGCCAATAGCTACCTATTCTGCAATAAGATGTCAGTTCTGTCAACTTCTCTTATTACATACAACTTATTTCTTGCTGATATATTTGTCCAGATATTTACGCACTTACCGGAAAAAGTTGCAGAACGACCCATGTAAAGAACAGAACGCCCAGGAGAGAAGCTATCTCAATCCTAAGTGGGGTCTCAGATTTTGGCATTTCCTTTACAAACTCAAATAACATTTTGGTACCAAGTCCACGCAGAAACTGCAGGTAGGCATTTGATATCTGCATGCATAATGATGCTAGGTATCAGTCCCTATTATCTTCCAATATACAGATAAAGACCCATACATTTTTTAAATAAAAAGTTAGAATATTTATACAAATGGGAATTATTATCGTTAAGTTATGTAATTAAAATTTACTGATGCAATTAGTGTTGAATTTTGCAATATAGTAAGTCAATGGCTCAATGCTGCATGTCCATCAAGATCATAGTTTCACTAAATTTTTCCATTCAAATTATGCATTTTGTAAGTTCTAATGAGTGAGAAGTATTTTGCTAGTCCAAATCAATTTCTATCGCTAATGAATCGATTACATTTATTGATTTAAAGTTAAAATGAAATAAAAAAACCGATAGATTCAAAGCACAGGCTACCAAGTTGCATGTTCTTTTTAAGCTAAGATTGAGTTTACTGTTTCGTAGTCGTATGTGTACACACAGAGAGAGAGATATATACATCAATTATTAGGGATTTAGGATAGCAGCAGCAAGGAGGATGCAACCATTAAAACAAGTGTTAGATATATACCAAATTTATAGAACGAGGAATTCGCAACAATGCAGTTGGACCAAAATTAGTGACACCCTTGTTGGTTGACTTGTACCATACAGTGACGTTGAATCCATTCTCATTCGAATTTAGAAAATCAAAAGCTGTCAAATGTGAAAACAATATATAAATATGAGGATTATCTTCCAAATATTATGTATGTAGAAACATAATGATAAAAGTACCTGAAACTATTGGATTGTCTTCATGACCTTCATATAACTCATTGTTGATCACAGAAGAACTGTCACGCCACAAATTTATACCGTCAGCACATCTGATTTCTACATCAAGGGGAAATATATTCAACCATTAACAAAACCCCACGTTTTGTATAAAAACATCATTCTACTCCCCATAATTTGAAAATGCATTGAAACAATCTGCTACAGTGAGTACTTATTGGCAACAACTGACAGTAAGATCATTATCATTTTGCAAGTTTGAGCACTTCCAAAGTTTTAACATTAATTTTTATATCCCAAGCTGTTCAAAACACAAATGAAGATTTAGGTTCAAGTCAACCTATGTTGTCAATCCCAGATAGCAGAGCCGCAGACTCCAAAACTGAGATTGCAGAATGTTATTGAAAAGGGCATTAGGGTTGTCAATCTGGGGATATAAGCTAAATTTAGCTGTAACACCCCCTTTCTCACAAGCAGTAGACAAGGTTTTGAAAAGGGGGTGACGAGCCTACAGCTAAATTTTCTCATTAACAAACTAGCTGCATATTTAGTTTTCTGTCAGCA